>NW_019154105.1:47182045-47241278 GCF_002288905.1 Enhydra lutris kenyoni | reverse complement strand
TCCTTCCTTCCTTCCTTCCTTCCTTCCTTCCTTCCTTCCTTCCTTCCTTCCTTTTGAGAGCCCTGGGGAGTGAGGCACAGAGAGAGAGGGACAGAGAGAGAGAATCTTAAGCAGGCTCTCTGCCCAGTGCAAAGCCCAGTGAGAGGCTCAATCTCAAGACCCTGAGATCATGACCTGAGCCGAAATCAAGAGTCAGATGGTCAAACAACTGAGCTACCCAAGCGCCCTGAGTTTGTTATTTATTATTTGTAAATCCTCTTATTACTGGGAATGTGGCATACTAGTCAGCGCCCCAAGTGTGCTCTTTTCTTAATGAGCACTGAGGTGCAGAAAAGGGAGCAGGAGTAGACGTAAGAGTAGACAGGGGCTACTCTACATTAGAATAGCCATTTTAAGAGTAGACAGTGGCTTCTCTACATTTATGCAAGGCCTAGTGGACCCCATGTTTTCAGAGGGAACTTTGCACTCCTGTCTGCTTCACCTCACAAAACATAACCTGACTTATATGGAACAGGGGTGTGCATGTGAGGAATGCAGTAGGGCATAAAGTTCCAAAGGGCTAAAGAAAGTTCAGGTGTGGATTTTGCTTCAACCTCACAGTGTATGAACTAGGGCAACAGAAGTAACTTGTTATGTGTGAGTTTCCTATCCTTAAACTGGGCATAATAATAAGGGTACACAGCTCATACAGTTGTTGCAAAGGTCAAATGAGAAACTATCAAAAAATAATTAACAAAGTCTGGTACATTGCATTCAACTATGATTATTATGATGATGATGTTCATTTATAACATCAGGATCATGACCTATTTTTTTTTTTTTTTGGTTAATAAAACCCCCATATATGTCCTGTATGCAATGTCAAAACATGAATAAACACAGGTTGGGATTTTTGTGCAGAATTTGTTTTGGATAGTTCCACTGTTCTGCCATCACTCTCTTGCCCAAGGGAAGTAGGAGATAATCTCACGTCTTTTCCCAGACTCAGTTCTCCATAGACATTCTCAGATAATGGATTTTGTCACCCAAGTCTGTGGTCTTTTGGAATGACAATTACTCAAATATACAGATTGCTGAACAAATCTGCCAAGACTTCTAATTTGTGTCTCACAGAATTTGAAAGCTACAAGGGATCACATTAGCTTTTTCCCATATGAAGAATTGATGCACAGAGGATAATCTTTTGAAAATGTAGATTTAATTATATCATCCTTCTGAAAGAAGCCACTCAGTACTCCTACTTAACATAAAACATTCTTTAGCTTGAGTTACATTACCCTACATGGTTTTGACTTGGTTCATTCTTACAGACTCTTGTTTCCATGACCCCTACCCTTTTAGTTTTACTTAACTCACATTGCCCCTGTTACTGTTAACATACACTTTCTATTGCTAGGAATGTATTACTTTCTTCTTCCCCTGCTCCCCTTCACCTAGCTAAATTCCACTCATTCTTAATATGTCAGTTTAAAAACACATTGTCTGAGAAACTTTTTCTTGGTCTCCTAGGCTATATCAGGTCCCTGCTGATATATGCTCCATTATCTATCATAAAACTAACATTTTTTCCTCAGTATTATTATCTTTTTGACTACCTATCCCATCTAAGACCAGAAACTGTGAGAAATCTGAAACTATGCCTTATTTGATTAACATCGTATTAACATTGTTTAACAGAGTGCCCAGTGTATCATAGGCATTTAATAAAGAATAGATGAATGAACTAAAAAATAATACCGCAATGATGATTTTGCTAATGGCCCAAATCATATTACTGATCAGTGAGGTAACAGTAATATTAGAGCTAATTTCTAAACAACCATGACAAAAGAAAGAGCCTATAAGAATGAAATATACATCATAAAAGGAAGATCTCTGAGAAAACATATTTCAGGAAGATCCTTGAAGATGTAATTGTTACTTCTTGTTTTGATTCCACTAGTCACAGGAATTTATAGGGATTTAAATTTTGGTTTTGATCCATGCTGATAGCAACAAAAATTAGGGTACAGGCAAGCTTCAACAAAGCTACCTACACACAGGTTGCGTGTGAGGAAATGGCCAGCTGTGGAAGCTCGATAGAGTGTTTCTAGATGTGTTTAAGCATATAAATATCCTAATGATTTATACCAGGCATTAGAAAGCAATTTATTAATCAGTCTTTTTTATAATGTTGTGTGACTGAAGAGTGGGTAACTGTACTGACATTAGCAGCATAACGGCTTTTCTTTTTCTTTTCTTCTTCTTTTTTTTTTTTTTTTTTTACAAAAACAAAAATCTTCTTTGGATTTCCTTCAGGCACTAATGTGGGACTTTCAAAAATTCCAGGTGATGTAACGTGGACTTTTGAAAAGCAGGGGATACTCTTCGCTTTATATCATTTTGACATAAGGAAGTTTTCATAGGAACGCTCTACTTTCATATAACAGCGGAAGTGCAAGCTAGAATTCTATTTTTTATGAAGATATTATGTGTCTAAAAAAATGCCAAAGCAATATTGATAATAAAAAGGAGCGACAAAGATAGTAGCTAGATAATTGATAATTGGCATAACCATAGGATGCAATTTTTCTCAGTTTTGACACATTTTTATCTCATCTTTCACATTTCTCATTAGAATGGTCTTGGAATACACAGTAAAAAAGAAAACAAGTTTCAGAAATTGATCTTATTATCATTAAAATGTCAAACATAATAAGATTCATAGAAGGATGGAGCATTAATATATTTAAAAAACATGTATTTTGAGAGTTTTAAGGGCTTTAACTTTTTGAAAGTTTTACCAAGATCTGTTTTATGTGAGTAATTTAGTAACTTGTGGTCTTAAAATAACTACAATTAAAGTAATATATCAGAAGCTGATAAATGCTTTAACTTATAAACATATTATTTTTAAAAAAATAGTGTTTTTTTCCCTCAAAAAAAAAACCACTTTTTTTTCCCTTCTTTATTCTTTCCTGGAAATAGGTATTTTCATTTTGTGGTTTCACAGCAGGGTGGAGAAGAGCATGTCTGTAAGTTTGCATATTTCTATGGTATTTCCTTCATAAATTGTTATTTATTTGTTCCACTATCTGCATTCAATAGATAAATGAAAAATTTAATCTGCCTTTTTTGGTTTCTGCTTTCCATTTCTTTCTAGCGTCAGATAATAAAATATATCAACCTAGCCCCAAACTCTCTATTCTGTTTCTGATTCCCAGTCATGTTTCCATCTATTGTAGCTAAGCTCCCTGAGGTTCAGAAACTGAGTACTCCTCATATTTCTATCGATATCAGATAGAGAGATTTGACTCCATCCACCAAAAAATAGGTAAAACCTCACCCATCAATCAAGTCCCCTCTCTATGAGGATAGGCCTTGTCAACAGCTCATTATCTCAGTTACAACCATGGTATTTTCATCATGACATGGGCTGCCATTTTCGATGGACATTCAAGAAATAAGTCATAGGATTGTAGATGTGAAAGAGATTATGAGGCTCATCTGGTGTATCCAGCTTCCCACTTACATATGAGAACGTCTATAACATTCCTTGACATCCTGTTTTGTTTTATTGATTTCTGATGGGCCTTCAAAATGAAACAAAGTGGACTGATAACATTAGCAAAAACTTATGTTCTTGGTTGAGAAGCAAGATACAGTTAAGATCAGAAATGAAAGTTGAACTTGCCTGTAGGGTGGACTATGAATAGCACAGGGACAGATGAAACTGCATTATGGTAGCTTGTGCTGAGAGGCCAGAGACAGGCAGTGCCAAGAATGGAGACAGCAAAGTTAAGAAAAACCCACCATCTACCACCAAGGCTTTCGTCTGTAAATAGCACTTGGCTTAACACATGTCATGTGCTGAGAACTCTGGTCAATTTAAGATTTAGAGAGCAAAGCAAAGCTCCTAATATCAAGGAAATTATAGTCTTTGTAAAAAGACAATCCCCCTGAGATAATAACTGAATAAGTGCTTAATTATTAGGTATAGAGACATTAATTGGAAGCATTTACATGAGTTAGATATAATTAAGTTTATACGCATAAAGAATACCTAAAGACAGTAAATATCTGATAGAAAAATTACGCATTCTCTCATCAATTTATACTCAGATATTTAAATACTTTATTATTGTAGTAAAATCAAAGACCATAGAAAGGACACTGAATTATATTAATTGTTTTAGTGGTTGCCTTAGGATTTACAATGTACATCTCTAATTAATCAGAGTCTATGTTCAAATGATATTATATACTTCACAAGTAGTGTTAATCATTAGAACTGTATATTCCAAATTCTTTCCTCTCATTCTTTGTGCTATTGTTGTATGTTTTATGTTTCTATATGCTGTAAATACACAATGATTGCTACCATCTTTGCTTTAAATGGTTAGTTATCTTTTAAGACTGTTCAGATAAACAAAGAAAATTAATTTTACTTCATCTGCTCCATTTCTTATTGTTTTTTCTTTCTTTGTTTATATCCAGATTTCTGCCTGTTGCCGTTAGATCTTTTCTAAAAAAAATTATTTTATTTTTTCAGTGTTCCAAGATTCATTGTTCATGCACCACACCCAGTGCTCCATGCAATACGTGCCCTCCTTAATACCCATCAGGTCCTCCCAACCTCCACCCTCCTCCCCTCCAAAACCCTCAGTTTGTTTCTCAGAGCCCACAGTCTCTCATGTTGCCATTAGTTCTTAAAAAACTCCCTTTAACAGTTTTTTAAGATGGATCTCCTGACAATGAATTTTCTCTATTTTGTTTATATGAGAAAGTTTTGATTTGTCCTTTATTTTTGAAAGGTATTTTCATTAAGTTTAGAATTGTAGCATAAACTTTTATTTCCTTTAGCACTTAAAAAATGTCTCTTCATTGTCTTCTATAGTTTTTGACGAGAAGCATTTTATATTTCTCATTTTTATTGTCCTGTGGATAACATGTCTTTTTTCTATGGCTGTCTTTAAGATTTTTTCCTTCGGCTTTTAGCAGTCAGAATGATATATCCACATGAGGTTTTTTTTTTTTTTTTTTTTTTTTAAGTATTTTCTTTTCCCCCTCTGGTACTGATATTGCTTGGTGTTCTCTAAGATTCTTATATCTGGGGTTTGGTGCTTGCTATTAGTTTTGGAAAATTTGTGGTTGTTTCTTCAAACTAGGACTGAAACATCAGCTCTTTTTGGGTCTTGAGGTTGTAGGATTTTGTACTGAAATTACAGCATCAGTTCTCCTTGGTCTCCAGCTTGCTGACCCACTTGTGGACATTGAGCCTTGTCAGCCTCCATAGTTGCATTAGCTAATTCCTTATAAGAAATCTGTCTTTCGGAGGGACCTGGATGACTCAGTCAGTTAAGTGTCTGCCCTCAGCTCAGGTCATGATCGCAGGGTCCTGGGATGGTGCCCTGCATCGGTTGCCCTGCTCAGCGGAAAGCCTGCTTATTCCTCTTCATCTGCTGCTCCCCATGCTTGTGCACTCTTTTTCCTCTTTCTCTGTCAAATAAATAAATAAAGTCTTAAAAGAAAATAAATCTCTCTCTATATACAGCGAGACATCTTGCGCAGGATAATAGTCACTGTGGTAAATGGATTTTATGCCTGGAAATGAGCATGACTTTCCTTCTTCTAGGCCTTCAGTTGTGGGAGTATGAGTCAATTTAGCTAGGAGTTAATCAGCATTTGGGATATTTGGTTGTTATGGTTAATCTCAGGGCATTACAGTCATCAAATTTCCTGGTGCTTCCTGGCTTTCCAAGAGGCAGTGTCCCTTCCAGTGGGCTTCCCTCCATGTCAGCTCTAACCTCAGCTTAAAGAGCCTCCCCTTTCTGCTTCCCTCCTTCTCCCAGCCTTGAACCATTCCAGTGGTATTCCTATGCAACTTGTTACTGGATACTGGTCAGCTCAACTTGTTACTGGATACTGGTCAGCCCAACTTGTTACTGGATACCGGTCAGCCTTACATTAAGACTGGTGGGACTGTTCTTGGCCGTTGTCATGAATCCTTGGTCCTAAGCAGGCACCATGTCCCTGATCTTGGGTATATAATCAGGTCAGTGTTCCCATCCCTTCCCTGACTGTAGTTCTGGGCAACTTACCCTCTCCCAGGTATGGAGAGGTTTGTCTGTTTTTGTTTGTTTTCCTATTTCTACTCCTGTTACAATGAGTTTTCAATACTGTCCCCAAAAGACAGCAATTTTTGCCCCTTTGCCATTAGTTTAAGGCTTTTGTTCTATAGGGGGCACAGGACAGAAGCCACTGGGTGGGGGTGGTGTTCTGTTCCTTTCCCATAGTGGCTGTCTCCCTACAACTAGCGTACGCCACAGGAGACACTCTCAGGTCTCTAGTTTAATATGTTTGTGAAAACCTATCGAAGTCCATGGAGAAAGTCTGAATGTAGCTGGGAATTCCATTTATATCTGCACCCCCAGCAGTTCTATATTCTCTCATTAGCCAACATTTTGTCTTTCCCAATTTACTAATGACTACAGCTGAATTATTTTTATTGGCATCTGAGGTAAGCAAGTGTCTTGTCTCACCCAGCTGGGATCCATCTATTCCGAGATTTCAGGCTGGCTGCTTGCCCAAAGAATGCAGCCTTTAAGCAGGTTTAATAAACTTGTGAGTTCAGATATCCAGACTGCTTTCTTTTTGTAAGAGTGTGAGAGATGTACTTTGCAACTTTTTGTAGCTCAAGGGGAACTAGAACACTCTGCAAAAATGTTTTAGCCTTGGAGCTACTTCTGATGATCACATGAGGTCACTGAGTTTAATGCAGTGGAACAGTGAGGTATGGTGCTCAGGACCCTGAATTGGTAGTTGTGTCTGGGTTCCAAGCCTGAGAATAATTACAGTGTGCTCTCAAACAAATGGTGTATTCCCTTTGGGTATCAGCTTCCCCCATTTAGGCTAGATATATCTAGATTGACGAGGGTAATGAATTTTTTTTTTTTTTTGGACTAGGATATAAGTCAATGCAGAAATAAATCATTAACAGTCTGGCAGTTATCTGGTTACTAATTTAGGATTCTTCTGAAAAATCCTCATTTTTTTCAAAAGTTATCTCCTAGTCTAGCATAACCTTTGAGATTTCTGGTATCAAATTTTAATTTAGTTGCTCTACTAGTTAAAAATAGTTTTGATTATAGATAATAGTAAAATCCGAAATTTAACGGTAGGATGAGGTTAATTATAAGGATAATAATGATTAGTGAACAATGCAACATACTACACACGTTTTCTATGTACTAGCTACGTTTTAAAGTGTACTCTGTAAAGAATCCAGAGTCCAGGAAACAAACTGAGGGTTTCAGAAGGGAGGGGGTAGGGGGATGTGGTAACTGAGTGATGAGTATTAAGGAGGGCATGTATGGTGATGAGTACAGGGTGTTATATGTAACGAATGCATCATTGAACCCTGCATCAAAACTAATGTTGGCTAATTGAACATAAAAAAATAAAAATATTAAAAAAATAAAGTATATTCCATGTATTAGTTCAACTAATTCTCAAAATAAATTGCATGTGATAGGCACGACCATTGTGAGTTCCATTGCAGAGGAGAAAAAATAGGTTTTTCAAAGTGAAGTGATAGAGGTATGTGTTCTCTGACATCAGGGTAGGATATTATTAACTGTGGCTTTGAAAACCAAGCAAGTGGATGTGATTTTCTAGACAAAGCGTAGAGAAAGAGAAGTAAAGAAATATATTTAAAATAAGACACTTTCAAGACAGTAGTCTGATTAGATAAAAAGTCTTTGTATTGGTTTTCCATTGGTGTGTAACAAATCATCCCAAAACAAAGGGGCCTAAAACAGCAATTTTAATTTACTCATAGTTCTGTGGGCTGACGTTTTGAGCTGGGCTCAGAGGGGATTTTTTTTTTTTTTTTTCTTCATGTGGTATTGTCTGAGCGCATTCATTTGTCTGGAACTTTTGGGACAGATAGACCTGTCACTTCATACAGAGTCTCTCATTCTCAAGAGAGTCAAGCATGTTCACAAGATGACAACATTGCAAGAGAAGCATGTTCTATGTGACACTTTCTGAAATCTATGCTCAAACTTGTTCAGTTTTATTTCTGCCATGTTCTCATAGTCAAAGCAAAACACAAGGTCAGCCAGTATTCCAGAGACGGAGGCACAGACTTTTTGTCTTGATGGGAGGAGGGGTGGAGTTACACTGCAAAAAGGCATGTATGCAGGAACGAGAACAATTTATGGCCATTTGTTAGTCTATCATCAAGTGTTCTAGGTCCACAAATTATACATATTCTTATCTTGTGCTAAATATGCTCAGGACCCAAAAATTGTCATCTAATTTTCTCACCAAGCCCAAAGTTCAAAGTCCATGAACACATGATGAGATCTGGATGAAAATAAGACCTCCAGCTATTTCCCTTTGTATATACACCTATGCACAAGAATTAAAAGTTATCTGCCCCCCCCCACTTCCCATACAACACAGTAATCACTGCCATTTATAAAAGGAGGAATGGGAAAGAGATAGCAGTCCCTATATCATAGAAGTTCTGCAGCGTGGCAGGGCACAAGTTATTAGGTTCTGCAAGCCTGAGGACAGCAGGTATTCCTTGAATAAGTTTTAGTCTGCTCCCATGTAGTGGTTACCTAGTCTAATAATTCTCTGAGGCTCTTGGCTCTGTCCTTTTGGTTCTTGATTCTGCCCTTGGAGATGTCCTTATTTTTATGTGAAAGATGGCCTGTGTTTGCTGCTGAACAGCTTTCTCACTTTGTTTCTTAGCCATAGGAAGTTGGAGACTCAGACACTCACTTTTAACTGTCCCAGTCTTTCCTTATTCATATTGGCAGAGTTCTTTATAGATTTTTGGTGTATCATACTATAATCAACATCATTAGATAAAAAGTACAATTTTTTGCATATGGTTCTCTCTGTACTTTGACATCCTGAGGACCTTTGTCGAGATAAGTTCTGTTATGCACTACCTAAAATCCTTATAAAGTACTGACAAAGGCTTACAGGTACATCCTCAATCTGATCTTTAGCCTGAGGCTCTACCTTACTTTTTAGAACTTTTTTTCTGGTTTGGGGCCAAATTTATAAGAATGAGCTTTATTTTCCAACATCCTGGGTTGTTTTATTTTTTGCATTTTCTCAAAATTCAGCTTGTGAATTGGAACAGTTTCTTTATCATTTCTCCTTCTGGTCACATTTGACTAGGAGTGCTTAATTGATACTTTCAGCATTCTGCTTGCTATTATCCAAATCTACACATCATTCGGTACATATTCACTCTTCCATATTATCATCAATGACGGTTTGACGATCTTTTTTCTACCCCATAAGAAAGATCACCATTTTCTAACCTGTTATAGAAGTTTTCTCACTATTTTCACCTTTACATTACCTTTGTTAATAGTTCCCTTGCTACTTTTCCAGCCAACTGGTTCAAAGCCAATGCTACCTATATTGGAGTTTTGTCCCAGTGGTGTCCCACTTGAAGTATGAATTGCTACATCAGTTAACTTACTGCATAGCAAACCACTGTGACACTTGTTGCCTTGAAACAATAATAATTTATTTGCTCATAATTCTATGGGTCAGTCATTTGGCCTGGGCTCAGTTGGGATAGTTTATCCCTGATCTGCATTGTACACTTGGGCCCATCCTCATGACTGGGACTCAGCTGGGATGGCTGTGATGTCTGTAATGTCAGAAATAACTGAGCCATCCTACCTGGATGCTGGCTAGAGCTTTTTCTCATGTTGACAGTATTCAATTAGGTAAAGCAATTTTCATGGACATTCAGATTCAAAGTGTAAAGGGATAGACTCCTTCTCTGGGTAGAAGAATGTCAAGGTCTCATGGCAAAGTGGTGTCCGTACTGTAATGGGAACATTTTGTAGCCAAGTTCTACAATTTACCAGAGATTAATATCTAAAAGGAAGAGGAATTTTAAGGGGAGGTTTTTGTTTCTTTCTTTCTTTTTTTAGGGAGGACTTTGTTTTTTTCATTAAAGTCTAATTAACATCGTGTTGTATTAGTTTCAGGTGTATAATAAAATGATTCAAAAAAGTTCTATACATTATTCAGTGATCATCAAGATACGTGTACTCTTAATTCCCTTTATTTTGCGTATCCGCACCTCACTCTGGCAACCACCAGTTTGTTCTCTGTATTTAAGAGTCTTTTTTTGTTGGTCTCTTTTTTTGCTTTTGTTTATTTTGTCTCTTAAATTCCACAAAGGAGTAAAATCATATGGTATTTGTTTTTCTCTAAGTTATTTCACTCAACGTTACACCCTCTACAACCATCCATATTGTTGGAAGTGGTAAGATCTCATTCTTTTTTATGGCTAGGTAATATTCCATTGCATATACATACAACATCTTCTTCATCCATTTATCTATCAATGGACACTTAGGTTGCTTCCATATCTTGGCTATTACAAATAATGCTGCAATAAACAGAAAACAAATTAGTGTTTTCATTTTCTTTGGGTAAATATCCCATATTGGAATTACTGGATCAAATAGCAATTTTATATTTAATGTTTTGAGGAACCTCCGTATTGTTTTCCACTGTGACTGCACCAATTTACATTCCTGCCAGCAGTGAATGAGGGTTCCATTTCCTCCACATCCTCACCTGCACTTGTTATTTCTTATGTTTTTTATTTTAGCCATTCTAGGTAGCCATAAAGTAGTATCTCATTGTGGTTTTATTTGCATTTTTTGGATGATTATTCATGTTGAGCTTCTTTTTCACATTTCTGGCTACTATCTTTATATGGTTTTTGTAAAAATGTTACTCAGCTCCTCTGCCCATTTTTAAGGCAGATTATTTGTTTTTTGGGGGTTGTTGAGTTGTGTAAGCTCTTTATTTATTTTGGATAGAATACACTTACCAGATACATCATTTGCAGATATATTCTTCCACTCAGTAGGTTGCCTCTTTGTTTTGTTGATCGTTTTCTTCACTGTGCAAAAGCTTTTATTTTGGTGTAGTCCCAATAGTTTGATTTTGCTTTTATTTCCTTTGCCTGAGGAGACACATCTAGAAAAATGTTGCTATGTCTGATGTCAGAGAAATAACTGCCTATGTTCTCTTCAGGATTTTTATGGCTTCAGTTCTCACATTTAGCTCTTTAGTCCATTTTGAATTTATTTTTGTGCCTGGTGTAAGAAAGTGGTCCAGTTTCATTCTTTTGCATGTTGTCGTCCAGTTTACCCAACACCATTTGTTAAAGAAATTGTCTTTCCCCCATCATATATCCTTTTGTCCTCTGTTGTAGATTAATTGACCATATAAATGTGGGTTTATTTCTAGTCTCTCTATATTGTTCTGAGGGAGGACTTTTTCTTTCTTTCTTCCTTCTTTCCTTCTCTCCTTCTTTCTTTTTCTTTCTTTCTTTCTTTTTCTTCTTCTTTTTTTTAAGGATGAGAGAAATATACGTATTCTTAAAGATTCAGCCAGAGAACCAAGAATTAAGGAGAGTTAGAAAATTTTAGTAATAGAATAGATAACTGTTGGAACAAGTTTCCAGAGGTAGTGGTGGGAAATATGATTAAAGGCATAGGATTGATTAACTTGCTTTGGGCAAAGGAAAGAGACTACTTATATGAGTCAGGACAGGAACAAAGATATATGTGTATGCAAATAAATTTGGATGGGGCATTGACAGTTGAAGAGATCTTCCCTTAAATATCATTAGCTTTCTTGATGAGGTAAATGACAATATAATTTGCTGATAGGGGAATAGTGACTTGACGATGATAAATATTTAGACTAACTCTAGGGCAATGAGAGAGTTCATTGAGTAGGGAAGAACTGAAGGATTATTGATCCATGTTGAGGGCCCAGGTGAAGGTGAAGACAAAGAATTTATAGTGGCAAAAAATGAGGAGCTGATAAAGGAGAGTCATACAGGCAATAGCATAGTTAAATTTCCATTTTTGAAGGATAATACCGGCAACTTTGTGGGAAATAAGTCACAAGGATAGCAGATCAGAAGTAGGACCTCTGTACCTGAGTTTCGATGACTATAACAAATTACCATGCACTTGTTGTGTTAAAAACAACAGGAATTTATTTCTCACATTTCTAGAGACTTGAGGTCTAAGATCAGGATGCCATCATGGTCAGGGTCTGGCAAGACCTGTCTTTTAGGTTGTAGGCTACCAACTTCTTGTATCTTCACATGGTGAAAAGTGCGTGAGAGAGCTCTCTGGTGTCCCTTTTTAAAGAGACCTTAGAATTCATGAGGACTCTGCCTTTATGACCTAATCACCTCTTGCAGGGACTTACCTCCTAATACCTTCACATTGGGGGTTAGGCTTTTCACATAAGAATTTTGAGGCAACACAAACATTCAGTCCCTGAATTCTGTTATGAGGCTGTTCCAGTTGCCATTGCTGCATAACCAATTTCCCTCAAACACAATAGCTTAAAATATTCATGGATTATGTGGGTCAGGAATACAGAAAGAGTACAACAGGGTTAGCTTATTCATGGTCCATGACGTCTGGCCTCAAAGTTTGAAAGCTGCAGGAGTCATGGGTGGATCTATGGCAGGGGAATGAGATCATATGAAAGTTAGTTTACTCACTTGGCCAGTCTCTGGACTGCCAGGAAAGACAAGGACTGCCTACTAGAGCACCTATTTTGTGTCTGTTCCATAGGGCTCCCCTTCCTTGCAGCATGGTTGCCTAAGGGTAATTTGACCTCTATCAGGGTGGCTCAGGATTTTAAGTATGGTGTGAGTGTTTCAGCAAACAAGTAGAAGCTGAATCAGACTTTATGATCCAGCTTTGGAAACCACATAGAATTCCTTCTGCAGTATTCTGTTGCTTAAAAGAAAGTCACATAACCACACAGATTTAAGCAAAGGGGATAGGGAGTGTCCCTGTTGATGAGTAAGTAGCAAGGTTCTAGAAAAGCATATGTGGGATAGGGGATCTTGCAGTCATCTTTGGAAAATGCAGTTTGTCATAGAGGCTTTGCAGTTATCTAAGTAGAAAAAAATCGAAGCCTGGAACTAAGGTAATGATGGCAGAAATGGAGAGACAGGCTTGGGTTTGTAAAACACACCACCTATGTAACTGACAGAACTGATCTCATCTCTTAAATCTTCTACTAAGAATGTTACAGAGCATATGTGTATGGTCAAAAATGCTTCCTAAAACTATATGTCTCAATATTTCCACTTCTTTATATAGGAAAGACTTACAGTATTTTCTTTTTGTTCACTGTGTATGACATTCTAAAGCCTTGTGAAGAAAGAGAAGTTATGGTTTATATGAAGAAATATGGAGCTCAAGTACTCAGAAGAAAAAGTTCTAAAAAATTATATACATGCTGCTTTTTAAAAGAAATTCTTTAAGATTTATTTATTTATTTATTATTTATTTTTGAGAGTGGGGGAGGGGAAAACAGAGAGGGTGTGAGAATTTCAAGCAGACTCCCTGCTGAATGTGGAGCCTGAGAGAGGGCTCCATCCTAGGACCTTGAGATCATGATCTGAACTGAAATCCAGGTGTCCCATATAAACTCCTTTTAAAAATGGAATGTAATTGCAACTTCTTAGAATAGTATACATAAATCAGTGCTAAGGGGAAAGAGAATTTGAATATTTGAAGAGACAACTGACACACTAGGTGGGGAAAATGCAAAATATTTAGGTGAAATACACAACTAATTGGTAGAAAGGAAAACTCAGGGTTTTCCTCAGGCATTTACATTCTTTCATTTTGAGATTGATAATTCAAGTGGTTTTTATCTTTTGTTTTTAATGGTCTTCACACATCCAGATAACCTGGCATGCCCCTAGTTATTTTTTTTTTCAGTGATTTATACATTTATTTAAAAAATCTATTTTCTGGTTCCATGGATTTCCTTGATGAAATGTATCATGTTGAGTGAGCCTCACCTCTGGAGGACAGGAATGCTCAACTTCATCTGGATGTTTTGTCACTTGGGTATTTGTTCATTTTGTGCCTCAGTTTTGTCATCTGAGATAAAAGAATGAGCCAAAGGCCATCATAACTTGAAAGATTTTCATAAAGATAACTGGGTGCAATAATGTGTAGTATTTATGTACTCGTTCAAAAGACTTGCTACCTCAGGGGGAGCCAATGGGTTTGTCTCAAGATGGGAATTCAAAACCAGTGCTGAGATACGGTAAGTAAAAGTGCATGTCATAAAGCCAGGGACATTTTTCTCATAAATATTTACAGAGATCTTAGGTGACTGCAAATCTCCAAATGTCAAATACTAATGGCTGTGTTGGCTTTCATTTCTTATACTCAAAATAATCAACCCTTCATACTAATATAATTTCAAAGGAAATTTTGAAAAGGAATGAATAGAGTAACAACTTCAAAATTAGGAACTGGCGTTGCTGTTCAGTGTTCAGGTATTTCTGAAAAGAATTGCTCTGTTTGCTTAGCTCGTAAAGCTCATGTTTTTAGAAGTTTTCAATTTTGGCCTTGATTTGTTTTATGAAAAGAGATTTTTTTTTTTCCCCAAATAAGAACATTTTAATAAAGGTTACTTTGTGCCTTAGAATTATGCTGATGCAAGTCAGTTGGCAACTTTGAGCCTGAAACCTACTTTTCCGGGTAAAATTCTTCACAGGATTTTTTTTTTTTTTTTCTAATTCATCTTGAGATTCAGTGTCCCAAGTAAACAATGAGGAAGTTATGTTTTTATGTTTAGTGATAAAAAATTATAAATATTGGTGTTTTATGAATAGTTGAAAGGATACTCAGAACTGAAGTATAGGCATATTGGAAAGATATTTATTCACTAGTTGGGTGACCTTGGGAAGCTTTCCTAATTTTTGTTTTCCTATTGCAAAATGGGGACAATAATACTTTTTTACTATGTAAGTTGCTTGTTAGTGTTAATCAATACAGTTTTATTCAACTGTCATTTATTGAACACTTTCTACCCTGGGTATGGACAGGTGAACAGGATATAGCCCTTGTTTTCCAGGTATACTCTGTTTTGGGGTAAAAAGGTATTTTTTTCACATTTCATATATATATTTTTTTCACATTGAACAACTGAGTGTAATGTCATGCACATAGAATCTTTGTTGTCTACTTTTTTTTAGCACAAGGAAACACATTCAATTTTTCTATGGTTCATCACCATAGGTTTCCTCTGTTGCCTTCAGAGAAAGAGAAAACACAGTCCTTTTTTTAACACAAACTTTTAGCTACAAGATAAGCTTGATATCATTTGATAGCTGATAATGCATATACATACGTATATGTTCCTAGGGTAAATACTTTGTGTTTGTTGTTATTCATGCTAACACATTAGTATTCTCATTTTTCTAAATCCAGCAAAAAACATACCTCATTTGTAATCCCTCCTCCTTATGCCCTTTGGAATTTGTCACTTCCTTATTCCTGCAAATCTGAAATATGGCACAAATTGCATGGTATTTTATCTATCTATCCCTCTATGACTTCTCAGATAATTTGTTTTGTATCCCAGGATCCAACAGAAAGAGGAGTTTCAGAAAGAAGGTAGTGAGTTAGAGTCAAACACTGCTGAGAGATACAGTGAAGTAAGGTAGGAGAATGCACCCTTGTTATCGTACAACTGGGGAGTCTCGTGGGGTTGGCAAGAGGAGCTGTAAGTGAGAGCATCTAGTGGAGGGTGAGGTACAGAAGTCTGAATGAAATGGCTTAAAGAGAGAATGGAAATGAGGAATCAGGAAAGAAGTACAAACAAGTAATCTTGGAGTCATCAGATTAAAGTGTTAAGGACCATTCCAAAGTAGCTACAGAGTCTGGAGCCTGGAGATTTGTGGTTATTGCTTAGAAAGGGAATAGTTACAAGGTTGTGCTGGTTAGGGTGATTCAGTAGACATGCAAGCATGGATTTTAGTTTTTTTTTTTAAATTAATATATAATGTATTATTAGCCCCAGGGGTATAGGTCTGCGAATTGCCAGGTTTACACACATTCACAGCACTCACCATAGCACATACCCTCCCCACTGTCTGTAACCCCACCACCCTCTCCCTGCCCCCTTTCCCCCTGCAAGCCTTAGTTTGTTTTGTGAGATTAAGAGTCTCTTATGGTTTGTCTCCCTCCTGATCCCATCTTGTTTCATTTTTTTTTTTTCCTATCCCCCAAACCCCCCATGTTGCATCTCCACTTCCTCATATCAGGGAGATCATATGATAGTTGTCTTTCTCCAATTGACTTACTTCACTAAGCATGATACCCTCTAGTTCCACCCATGTTGTTGCAAATGGCAAGATTTCATTTCTTTTGATGGCTGCATAGTATTCCTATATATATATATGTATATATATATAAATATATCTATATATATCACATCTTCTTTATCCATTCATCTGTTGATGGACATCTAGATTCTTTCCATAGTTTGGCTATTGTGGACATTGCTGCTATAAACATTTGGGTGCACGTGCCCCTTCGGATCATTACATTTGTATCTTTAGGGTAAATACCCAGTAATGCAATTGCTGGGTCATAGGGTAGCTCTATTTTCAACTTTTTGAGGAACCTTCATGCTGTTTTCCACAGTGGCTGCATCAGCTTGCATTCCCACCAACAGTGTAGGAGGGTTCCCCTTCCTCTGCATCCTTGCCAGCATCTGTCATTTCCTGACTTGTTAATTTTAGCCATTCTGACTGGTGTGAGGTGGTATCTCATTGTGGTTTTGATTTGTATTTCCCTGATGACGAGTGATGTGGAGCACTTTTTCATGTGTCTGTTGGCCATCTGGAAGTCTTCTTTGCAGGAATGCCTGTTCATGTCCTCTGCCCGATTCTTGATTGTATTATTTGTTCTTTGGTTGTTGAGTTTGATAAGCCCTTTATAGATTTTGGATACTAGTCCTTTATCTGATATGTCGTTTGCAAATATCTTCTCCCATTCTGTCAGTTGTCTTTTGGTTTTGTTAACTACTTCCTTTGTTGTGCAAAAGCTTTTGATCTTGATAAAGTCCCAATAGTTCATTTTTGCCCTTGCTTCCCTTGCCTTTGGAGATGTTCCTAGGAAGACTTTGCTGAGGTCAAAGAGGTTGCTGCCTGTGTTCTCCTCAAGGATTTTGATGGATTCTTTTCTCACATTGAGGTTCTTCATCCATTTTGAGTCTATTTTCATGTGTGGTGTAAGGAAATGGTCCAGTTTCATTTTTCTGCATGTGGCTGTCCAATTTTCCCAACACCAGTGTTTAAGAGACTGTCTTTATTCCATTGGATATTCTTTCCTGCTTTATTGAAGATTAGTTGACCATAGAGTTGAGGGTCTATTTCTGGGCTCTCTATTCTGTTCCATTGATCTATGTGTCTGTTTTTGTGCCAGTACCATACTGTCTTGATGATGACAGCTTTGTAATAGAGTTTGAAGTCTGGAATTGTGATGCTACCAACTTTGGCTTTCTTTTTCAATATTCCTCTGGCTATTTGAGGTCTTTTCTGGTTCCATACAAATTTTAGGATTATTCCATTTCTTTGAAAAAAAAATGGATGGGATTTTGATAGGGATTGCATTAAATGTGTAGATTGCTTTAGGTAGCATAAACATTTTCACAATATTTTTTCTTCTACTCCATGAGCATGGAACATTTTTCCATTTCTTTGTGTCTTCCTCAGTTTCTTTCATGAGTACTTTATAGTTTTCTGAGTATAGATTCTTTGCCTCATTGGTTAGGTTTATTCCTAGGTATCTTATGGTTTTGGGTGCACTTGTAAATGGGATTGACTCCTTAATTTCTCTTTCTTCTGTCTTCTTGTTGGTGTAAAGAAATGCAACTGATTTCTGTGCATTGATTTTATATCCTGACACTTTACTGAATTCCTGTACAAGTTCTAGAAGATTTGGAGTGGAGTCTTTTGGGTTTTCCACATAAAGTATCATATCATCTGCAAAGAGTGAGAGTTTGACTTCTTTGCCGATTTGGATGCCTTTAATTTCTTTTTGTTGTCTGATTGCTGAGGCTAGGACTTCTAGTACTATGTTGAATAGCAGTGGTGACAATGGACATCCCTGCCATGTTCCTGACCTTAGCGGAAGAGCTTTCAGTTCTTCTGCATTGAGAATGATATTTGTGGTGAGTTTTTCATAAATGGCTTTGATGATATTGAGGTATGTACCCTCTATCCCTACACTTTGCAGAGTTTTGATCTGGAAAGGATGCTGTACTTTGTCAAATGCTTTTTCAGCATCTATTGAGAGTATCATATCGTTCTTGTTTTTTCTTTTATTAATGTATTGTATCACATTGATTGATTTGCGGATGTTAAACCAACCTTGCAAAGTTCAAAAAAGATTTTTTTTTTGGAAGGTATTGTTAAGATAAACTAGTTAAAAAACATTAAAAGAGGAAAGGGTAAATGTTAAATGGGTAAATGTTAAAAAAAATTAGCAGAAGAAAAAAATAAAATTAAAAATATTAATTAACTTTGCAAGACTAAAGAATCATGGGGAGAAAGCCGTGAATTCCATGCTTTGCTTTCTCCTCCTCTGGAATTCTGCTGTTCTCCTTGGTAAGTGAACTTGGTCTTGGCTGGATTTCTTGCTGATCTTCTTGGAGAGGGGCCTGTTGTAGTGATTCTCAAGTGTCTTTGCCTGAGGCGATATTACACTGCCCTTACCAGGGGCCAGGCTAAGTAATCCACTCTGGTTTGCTTTCGGGAGCTTTTGTTCCCTGAACGCTTTCTGTAGAGTTCCAGAGCACGAAAATGAAAATAGCGGCTTCCCAGTCTCTGGCCTGGAGGAGCTGAGAGCTCGGGGCCCCACTCCTCAGTGTGCCTTCGGAGAAAAGCGCTCAATCACTCCTGTCTCCCTGGCCTCTGGCTGTGCTCCGAGCTCACCCAGCCTGTGCCCAAGCATCTCTGTCTCTGGCACACAGCCCCGCCTGGAGTCTCCAAACCCCGCAGATCCCTGCGTTTCTCCCTGGATCTTGTGGGGTGCCCACTCACAGAGCAGTGGCCTTTGCCACGGATCACAATTTAAGGTAACCCTGAGGTGAAAGCTCACTCCTCAGCTCCGTCTCTCGAGCAAGCTTCCCTGCTCTAATACCTGTGAGCTCTGTGACACTCAGACACCCCCAATCCTTCTGTTACCCTGCGGGATCTGAGACCACACTGTCCCCGTGTGGGTTTCACTCCGGTTTAGTCTTTGAAACGATGTCCCTCAGTGGAGCAGACTTTTAAAAGTTCTGGTTTTGTGCTCCTTTGCTCCGCCGCTTGCTGGGAGCTGGCCCCTCCCCCTGTGGTCTATTTTCCTGTTGCTTTGGAATCACTTCTCTGCAGGTCCTACCTTTCAGAACGTGGTCGATTTTCTGTTTCTAGAATTGCTGCTCTTCTTCTCTTTGATCTCCTGTTGGATTTGTAGGTGTTTGGAATGGTTTCATAAGCTATCTAGCTGATCTCCTGCTACCTGATGTTGTCTCAGCCTGCTACTTCTCTGCCATCTTGGCTCTGGATTTTAGTTCTGAAGAGCAGTTGGGAGATTCCACTCATTGTCCAAGGAAGATGAGTTGAAATACAAATACAGACATAGTTGGTAGGTAGGTCTAGAGAAAGCATGATTATGTGTTCTCTTCTTATGCTTCTATTTTATTAGGCAAATCAGATGCAAGGTCAATATCTGTGATGGCTAATTTTGTGGGACAACTTAACTGGCCACAGGGTCTCCAGATTAAACACGATTTCTGCATGTGTCTGAGGGTGTTTCTGGATGAGATTGGAATTTGAATTGGTGGGCAGTAGTTTGCCCTCTCAAGGTGTGTGGGCATCATCTTATCCACTGAGGGCCTGGATAGGATAAAAGGCAGAAGAAGGAGGGATTTGCCCTTTTTTTGCTTTCTGCTTGCATGGATTGGAACATCTCATTTCTTCTTCTGATGAGGGTTTAAACCATAGTTCTTCCTGGTTCTCAGACCTGACATGGTTTGAATTATACTACCTAGGTCTCCAGCTTGCAAATGACAAATCATGGGACTTAACCTCCACAATCCTGTGAGCCAATTTGTCACAGTAAATAAATATATATTTACAAATCTATTTTATCTATCTATCTATCTATCTATCTTATCTATCATATCTATTTCTCTCTCTCTCTCTCTATCTATCTTCTATTAGTTCTGTTTTTCTGGAATAATTTGACTAACATAGTATCTGAGAGTCAGTAAGGAGAAGGCATATTGAAGATGTGAGAATATAAGAATAAAAATGTCATTTGTATTTCAATACGATACTCAGGGAATTGAGTATGGGATGTATTAGAACTTCAAGGCAAGACAAAAAACATCCTTATTTTTTGTGATCCTTGATTAAAAGTTGTGTGCTTTTTCTTCCATTACGTTCAGCTATACAAACCTAGGCTAATAGCTGAATGATTGAATTTAAACCAGGAATTGGGATTTTTCTTTTAAGTAAATGGAGGAAGAAACCAAGGAATTGAAAGTACATGAAAGGAAATGGGATATTTTTTCCTCTATACTTGATGGTCTTAACCAGTTTCAAGGCCTAAAATATCATTCATACCTTAATATCTGTCAATACTATAATCATCCTAAATATGTCTCTAAATTCATATGCACATTCTCAACTTTGTACTTGGATGTCTAATATGTATCTCAAAGTTACAGTATCCTAAACCAAAGTCTGTATCTTCTCTCCAAAACTTGCTTTCACATCTCAGTAAATAACAACTCCATTCTTCTTACAAAATATAAACTCTTGGACTCATCATTGTTATCTTCCTCACACAACACATCCTCTACATGTAGAAATATTGCTACTTTTTCCCTCAGAATATAGCAGAGCCTGGCCATATCTCATTTTGTGCTCTCCACTGCCATGTACCCCAAGCGACCATCATAGCTTGTCTGCATTTCTTGTCTGCTTCTAACCTGATACAGTGTACTCTCAAACCAAGACATTTAGAAGAGTGATCCTTTAACAACACAGGTCAATTTCTATTGTTGCTTGGCTCAAAACAAGACAATGGTTTCTCATCTCACTTAGAAAAATTGCTAAGTCTTTAATATAGACCAGTAGGGCTTATGTTTCTGACCCTTTTCTCTCTGACCTTATTCCTTACCACTCTACTCCTTGCTCATCCTACTCCAGTAATACTGATCTGGTTGTTATCCCTGGAATTATACCTTTTAGTTTCTTGTTTCAATGATATTCCTCCATCAGATTTCTCTTTTCCTAGATATCTGCATGGTATTGTGAGGCCTACACTGACCACTCTACTTAAGATGGCACCCTTTCTTCCTACTCTCAGTCACTTTCTAAGCTCCTTCTTGGATTTACTTTATTTTTATTTAACTTGTGTGTTTTGCATAGTACTCACATTTGGCTAAATACACTTGTGTTTAGGGCAATAATTGAACCAAAGCTGAGTGTCACTGTTACAGAATAATAAATCTGATTTAGATCTAAATATTATTTATTTTTACATGATTTTAACTTTATTAGTAAAAATATGGGTCATCGATTTTACAAAGCTTGGCCTTACAGAACCAGAGCAATTCCTTCTTCACTCCCATGTGCTAGACTATTCAGGCAGGCAGTACTATACTACATCTTTGTGATACTGAATGGATGCTCACTTCCAAAGACTACGATTTTATTTTTTCTAGCTCTGCTCACATAAGGTACTTTTGATGGGGTTATTCCCAAAAGATCCTTAAGTTTTAATTTCTCAACATGAGTAAATAACTAGGAAAAGACATATGATTTTCATCTCCTAGTTCAGAAGATTTTGTCAATAGTGATAATGTAGATTCATTGAAACAAACCCATGAATTCAAACTTTTACACTGCTACATAAAAGATGCTTGCTGAATATTTTCAGAAGAAAATTTGAGATGGTTGTTCCATTTATTATTTGTTATTTCTGATATTTTTGCTCTACACAATACCTTAAGAAATATGTTATTTTATTTATACAATCAGGAGATATGGATCTGGCAATTCAGAAATGGAGGGAAAATTGGCTTAAAGATAACTCTGTGCTCTCTCAGCTTCTATTGATATCTCCATTTTCATTAGCATTGATGCTAATTTTAGCAACCACTGTGCTGTAGAATGCTATAGAACTTATCAGGGGGAGAAATACATACACTGTCAAGGTTTATCAAGTTTATGTATAGTTCCCAGCAAGTAAACTGTGTTCTCTGCAAACAAAAGTCCATCCACTTCAGCATTCTTATAAGCTAAGTTACGCACAAGACATTCTTTTGCTCCAGAATCTGTTTTAAATCAGGGGATTGCTGCTGTTTTATCCTGCTAGGACTTGTTATATAAGAGCATAGCAAGGTGATAACAAAATCTGTTGTGTGTTAGGAGTTTGTCTTTGGCTGGAAATGAGTGTAGTCAACTGTCTCTCTGATAATGGTCAATAGTTCATTTATATCACACAGGACTATATCAGTCTATGAACATTCAGCTGCAGGGTGTTAATGTCTATTCTGTAAATATTTTTTCCATCAGAATCATCATGTTGTTGTCAATATAAAACCCAGCAATTTCTTGGCCCTCTGGTTAAAAAAATATTGTCAAATTCATAATAAATTCATATGCTGTTGAACATTTTTAAAAAATCATCTGTTGTGTCTCTATATCCAACTGATTGAGCAGACCAGAAGAGATGAATTTAATATTATCACAGACTTCTATGTGCATGGAAAACTATAATAGAGAAAAAAAGATTATTTTGGTAGCTTGATGTAAGCCATAAATGGATAATGGTTGTATTATGGCCATATTTGGAAATAGCCTTGAGACACTGTAAAGAGAAAAAGATCTTTCCAATCGGCAAAGCTATTTTGATGCACCTGGGCATCTATTTTTGTGAAAGGAAAGGTGGCCTGAGATGAGAATGTATACAATTTTCTGGGCAGTGGCAAATAACCTAGCCAGTTGCCTGGAGTTCTGGAAGGAAAAGGATTGGGAATCAGAGACAATGTCTTGGGTAAGGTCATGTGAATGAATGTATGGTACTGTGTCCAAAGTGTGAAGATTTTTGTAACATAAATAAATGCCCTCCAGAAGTATCCATCAGAGAAAAAGCACTCAATTGATAAGTATTGATCCTACATCAACAGCCACCTCAGAACCAGCACAATGTTCAAAAAGAATGGAGTAGCCTGTTGCAGATATGGTGGCATGGTTTCTCACTTACTGAGGGGGACCTAGATGATGTCCAATCTACCAGCCACAGAGACTAATGTTGATAAAACCCTTTTCCTCGAGAAGGCTGGCAGGCTTCTTCATGGCAGATAGACTATATGGATGGGACTCTTCTGTCCTGGAAGAGTCAGTAGCCAAAGATAAACACTTATTTTGTTTTGTTTTATTTTTCCTGCCTGCTGAGTCCTAGTCAGTGCCACTTTCCAGAAGCTTATGGTACCTTATGGCAGTTAAAGAATGCCTGATCCATAAGCATGGATTCTTACACAAGACAACATCTGACCAAGGGACTGACCAGTAGGTATAAAAATGAGCCCATGACTTTGGAATATGCTGGTTGTTTCATACATAAAACTAGCCAAAAGATACTAATCTATAAAGCATTTGGATGGTCTACTGAAAGTACATCTAAAATGTGAGCTCAGAGCCAGTACTCTTCAAGAATGAGGTCCCATTCTTGGTCCCAGCCAATACCTGAATTGGCTCGCTTTATATGGTACTGTTTACAAAATAATAAGAATTAACGAAACAGAAACCAAAAGGTAGAAGCAGGCCTGGCTCCACTTGCCATTCTCCCCGAGAATCCTCTGTGGGATTGTGTTTGTGTCCCTATAATCCTAGAACCTGTAGGGTTAAAGTTCTTGGCCCTGGGAAGGAGAGAATTCTTGCCATAACATATCAGTGGTTTTCTTGAACAATAGCTGCCATCTAGGACGTTGGACTCTTAACATCCAGTGACCAACATGTGAGAAGATAAGGCACAATCTTGTCAGTGGTAATTGACACTGATCAATAGAGTGAGAGAGGGCTACTGTTACACTGTGGGGAGAGGAAGGAACACAGTGGAATGCAGGTGACCCATTTGGATATTATTTGATATTTTTTTCCAATTATGAATGAGATGGACATGTACAGTGACCTTAGCTTGAGAAGTTTATTGTTACCAAGGGCTCAGAGCACTCAGGAATGAAGGTTTGGGTCACACCACCATGTAAAACACTACTGGATCTCCAGAGATGATCTCTGAGGGAGAGAAGAATTTAAAAGGTAGTTGAAGGAGACAATGAATACCAGTCAAGATCCTGAGACCAACTAAAACTCACTAATATAGCCACTGACCAGGTTAAGAAATAGATTATCACCAGCACACAAAAGCCTTTGTCATGGTACCTCTGCATCACACTGCTCTTCTCTACGCTTTCTTCTTGTAAATTTAGCCTACATTCTGAGTTCTAGCAACACAACTGGCTTTCCCCCATTTTTAGAACTTTATGTAAATGGAATCATGCTGTGTATGCTCTTTAGTGATTGGCTTCTTTTACTCAACATTTTGTTTGGGTGTTAACAAAGTTAACATGCCCCTTGTGGTCATTCCACGGCTGTTCCAGACAAAGCTAAATGCCATTCCCTATCCAATTGTTGCAGCCTCCAAGTTCCCCTTTACACAGCTCACTGCTAATTTTCTGTCTATTGCTTTGTTAACATCATGAATTCAGGCTTGCCTTCTTTCTACTGTGAGTATAGGAGGAGACCAATTTACCTTTACAAATAGTCAAAGATTTTGTGAGAGCTTTCAAAAAAATGAGCAAAGTTAAAATGAAGATGAAAATAGCTTCTAGACCATTTAGATAAGGCAGATGTCATTATAATTGAAGTCAGGGATGAAATATATATTTTACTTGATTAAATTTAGCTCTGAACTCACTGGTCATAGAGACAAAAATGGAAACGATCTTACATAGTTCTCATCGATTATTAATTGGAAATATACGAGGTTTCTATAGATTTTTTTTTCTTGCTTTCTCATAGTCCTTCTTTGAGCTATTTCACAAACTATACAGAATATCCCATTCTAGCTGACATGTTGTGTTAAATGTCACAAAAACTGCAAATTTGTACCAAAATCTGTTTTATTCTTACAGTCTTCCCCGTGTTGGTGTAAAATAGTATCACAGACTGAGCGTACATGGGAGGATGGAAGAGTCCGTCCAACGGCGATATTCTGAATAGGCCACACTCAAAAACATCAGCGATTCCTTATGTTTATGTTGTTTAAAAAGAAGGACCAAATATTCTAGATTTGAATACTGGTGTTGATGGTTTTATCTTTGTTGATTTAGGCAAATTATTTCGCTTCTTTGAGAATCGATTTCCACATCTCAAAGATGATGCTTGTCAAAGGTATCTTGAAGTTTTGTTGTAGAGATTATAAACTAGTTAGCTATTTGAAAAATACTTAATGAATCAAAGAATCCTTGAAAAATATATGTAAAACCTTTGGCACATAGTAGATTTTGGAAAAATTCAATGACTATTCTTTCCTTCTAAGGCAAATTAATAAATATTTAGAAAAAAATGTTAACCTGTTTCATGAATATAAATTTTATTTTGCAAAAGAACAAGCCTTATGATAATTTCATTTAGTTTTCTGTGCTTATATATACCTCATCTTGGGAACTGTATACTTATGAAGAGGCAAGCCTTGATACTAAGCCACAAACACTGTAACTGAGGAATCAAACAGCTTTGCCATTTTCTCTGACTGCCGAAGTGATAGTCACAAGACTTTCTTCCTGCAGCCCATTTTGTAAAAACAGCATGGAATATCAGAGAGAGCCTGGGTAGGAATATACACAAGTCACCCACAAATGCAGTCCTTCATTGAGTCTACAGATCACACTGTTTTTTACACTGTTTTGAATGCTCCCAATACTGTAGGGCCTTTTGGAACTTTGTTTTTTTTCCCCTGAGAGGCTAAGTGCTCTGATGTTCAAAGGATGACATTCTGGGTTGAGTGCCACACATTTCTATGCATAATATAAGTTTGACTTTAATTTCTTATTCTCCATTACCCTTGTTTGTAGGTAGCTATGCCTCTAAGACTCCATTTAGCTTGTCCAACAGAAAGACTCCTTGAGGAATCAAATATTTCATGCCAATTCCTACTCAAGCTACAGTTTAAATGAAATACCAAACATAAGCTATAGCTTCATTCAGGAATTCACTTGTTTTCAGAGACTTTAAATTGGCCATTATCAAGGTCAATAAGTCTGGGTGAACTTTATCTTGCTGCATCAGAGCTTCCCATGCCTCAAAGTAACCTTGAAATATCACAAAGAAAATCTGAGTGTCTCTAAACCTAGATTTGATCAGATTTATTCCTAAACACAAAGACACAATTATTTTACTTCTACTTAAATAAAGAATCCTTTGTGAAAAATTGAAAAAAAAAAAACAAACCTATAAATCTTCATTTGTTGTCATGCTATCTCTTAAATTCCTAATGCTGTTCCCTGAGTCGTTTCATTAATTGTTTTAAAACTCAAATTTAAAGTAATGAAATTGTGTGCATAGCTTTATTAATCCTAGTTTTGTTTTTGTCTTGTGTCCTCCCATGGGATAACCTCAAATCTTGATTAGTTATTTAAAAATCAATATCTTATAAAGAGAAAGTTGCTTTTATATTTTACTTTATAGTGTTTTGCTACACACTGCATTATTGGTTTAAATGGAGAAATGTTAACTGTTTAAATCAAAAGTAAACTTTATATACAGCAAACTTAGCAGGCATGAACTACTGCATGGCAAAAAAACCCACATGAATAAAGTAGTTTATCATCTATTTATTCCCCAAAATTCATTTAAAATTAGATTTAATTCTACTAATTAGTAGCTTATTGTTCTGTCCATTGTTCTGTGATTTTTTTGTTTGTAAATGTTTTAACAACACATGATTTTAAGAGCTTGGTATTCAGAAATTTAAATTTTCGATCAGAAGTTACTTATTCCATGACTAAAACAGTGGCCTGTCATCTATTTATACTTTATTATAATTATGCATTTACTTTATTTAACTTCTTAATCTTATAGTAGAAGCTAAAGTCAGAGAGTTAAAATCCTCTCCTTGCTTTCTAGTACTTATTGCATGAACAATGTGGATTTTGTTTGTCTGTTTGTTTTCTTGTTGTTCTCTATGCAAATATATCTCTAGACCCAACCTTCAAGTGAAATGTAGTTGTGATGTTTAGGGCCACTCTATGGGATTTTGTTAGAGTTGAAAATGCCTTTCTAGTGTTATACTCCTTTGGAAGAAAGTTGAGACATCTCATTGGTAGGATTCCTTTATATGTAAAGTGTTCACTGATTTAACAAGATGCTGGACTCTTATTTTTAAGAGTACCACAGATTGACTAGAGGGTATTATGCTTAGCGAAATAAGTCAGTCAGAGAAAGACAACTATCATATGATCTCCCTGATATGAGGAAGTCAAGAAGCAACATGGGAGGTTTGGCGGGTAGGAAAAGAATAAATGAAACAAGATGGGACCGGGAGGGAGACAAACCATAAGCGACTCTTTTTTTTTTTTTAAGAAAGAGTTTTTTTTTTTTTTTTTAAAGATTTTATTTATTCATTTGACAGGGACAGATCACAAGTAGGCACAGAGGCAGGCAGAGAGAGAGAGAGAGGGAAGCAGGCTTCCTGCTGAGCAGAGAGCCCAATGCGGGACTCGATTCCAGGACCCTGAGATCATGACCTGAGCCGAAGGCAGAGGCTTAACCCACTGAGCCACCCAGGTGCCCCCCATAAGCGACACTTAATCTCACAAAACAAACTGAGGGTTGCCGGGGGAAGGGGGGCAGGGAGAGGGTGGTGGGGTTATGGGCATTGGGGAGGGTATGTGCTATGGTTAGTGCTGTGAAGTGTGTAAACCTGGTGATTCACAGACCTGACCCCTGGGGCTAATAATACATTATATGTTAAAACAAAACAAAACAAAACGAAAAAACCAAACTTAAAAAAAAAAAAAAAGAGTACCACAGATTGGGCGCTGGAATGGTGCCAAAACATATAATTCCAAAACTTTTGGAATAACAGACATGATGTAACACAATGAGGTTAATAAATGGAAGAAACACAGAATGCCAAAATAAGCCAAGTAATGAAGGTAACTTCTGTAAAATGAAAAGCAGTGAAGAAACTGTCTTGTTTTCCACAAACTGATCATATTTTGAAGCTTGAAGGTACATGTAATGCTTCCAGAATGAAGGCACTAGAGAACTGCTCATTGTTCTTTCTGTGAAACAACTCATAATTATTCTGCTAAATGGTGTAATTACATACTTTCATTGAAGAAATGCTGTTTTTTTTTGTTTTTGTTTTTGTTTTTTTCTTAGTGTGGAGTGTGGTCTCAAGCACTACTGAAAAGAGCTTTGGGTTTATAGTCAGCTATAGGTTTAAAACTCAGCTTTAGCACCAACTGCATGAATTCAAGTGTCATAGGAATGAATTTTTTTCACTGTGTTCCTGAGAAGACTTACAGAGGCAAATTCATCTTGGAAACCTGGCACAGAGTCAGAATCGATGGATATTAATTGTCCCTTTATCTCTCCTCTTCTCCATTGGGAAAAAAAATTCATTTTATTTACTCATTCAGGGTGGGAGCCAACGGAGAACAGGCTGAGGTATAACCGGGGAGATCTAGAGGGTTGATAGCTTGCACTGCTCTAGCTAGAAGCAGGTGACCCATGGAAAGGGGTTTAAGCAGAGTAGAAAATGGTTGCTCTGAATAGCCAAGGAATCATGGTCATTCAAAAAATAGGAATGTGTAAAGGCTTAATGATCTGGAAAATAATATTAATATGGAATTTAAATATACTAAAGCTGACCGTTTAAAAGAGCTGAGGGAGAGGAAGCAAATTAAGTGTTAACACAATCAAAATTCGCAGACGGGATCCACATGATTGCTAATAGATGAAGGATTTTTTCCCCCCTCTCTCTACTACTTAATAGAATGTAATTTATTTATGTCTGAAAAAGTGAATGTGTTTTAATGCTCTGGGAGGCTGATATTTGGTTGTTAGTTTTAAAATAAGCTTTGTGTGATGGTTATCCTCACTTTCTGGGAATTTTATATGAGTTTTCTAGGCTCTGCTAATAAGAAGCACTGCATGGATTAAAGATAAGAGCATGGTACAAAATGAGAATTTTAAAAATAAGATTAAAAAAGTAGAAAGTAATTTCCTAACAATAATGGTGATGATGTTATACTTTTCAATAATAATAATTCTACTATAGAGTATTGTAATTACCACACATTACAGGAGAAATGGAATTAGGAATATTAAAAAAAATAAGTAAATAGCTCTATGTAAAATGTATGAGTTTTAGGCTCTAGGGTGTGGCAGAAGTAGGGACAACTAGGACAGGCTGTAATATAATGGAGAAAAAAATAGATGTGGGATCCATAGATCCTTGTTTAAATTCTAACTCTACTACTTATTCACATAACCACTTAGAGACTTCTAACTATAAAAAAGTATAAAAAAGCATACTTCGCCTCATGGCTTCCAACCATGATGGAATGACTTGTGTTCTTATAGTAAGCAACTGTAAAGTTGAACAAAATATAATTGTATGCATGTATTGAACAAAAGGGACCACAATACTGTGATCCTTGAAAGAGAAAAAAACATGTGAATTCTGCCCCATGCTCTTTCTAGGGACATTTTTGGAGGTTAGCACTGTGCTGTGAATTTCAAGTAAAGGACAATAGTCTAGTTGAGTTGAGAAAGTTTTGAGTTTGGGGCTGTGTCAGTATATGGGATGTTCAGGGTATGGTCCTAGAGAGGCCAGAGCAGCAAAGCCAGGGACAAAAGAACCAATCCTCAGTGGGGATTCTTTACCTGGTCTTTGGCTAGTATTTGGACTACATATGCATAGAGCAAGGCTTTATGAGGCCCAGTGAGGAGATGCTACTACAGGACTAAGAGCTGAACAGAGATGCTAAGGGGTCATGAATGCTTGGAGATGATGGAGTTCAAGACCAAAAAAAGTGTAAGAAATCACCAAAGATTCTAAGCATTTATTGAGATCCCAAATGCCCACATCTTAGAAATAAGGATGATATCTTGGAGTAAAAGCTCTGGATGGGCTAAGGACAAAACTTGTACAAAATGTTCATAGCAGTGGTGTTCATAAATGCCCAAATCTGAAAACAACTCAAATGTTCTTCCGTGGTTGAATGCATAGGCAAACTGTGGAACACTATTCAGCAGTAAAAATGAGCAAACTATCGTTACATGTCATGATATTAAAAATATAATGCTAACTGAAAGAAAATCTCAAATAGACATGTACTATATGGTTCCATTTGCATGACAATCTTAGTAAGAGAAAACTATGGTTGCCAGTCTTGGGTGGGGAAGGGTGTGGATACAGAGTGATAGTAAAGTAAGTTCTGGGGATGATGAAATTGTTGTGTGTTCTGATTGTTTTGGTGGATATGTGGATCTTAATATATGTCAAAATGTGTAAGACAGTATACCAAATGTTAATTTACTATATGGTAATCAAACATAAAATTGGGGGAAAAAAGTGTGTGTGTGTGTGTGTGTGTGTGTGTGTCTTAGTGGAGAGATGGAAATTTTGAATTTTGAAAAAAGTAACTAAGTGGATATTATATAGTACAGTATCAGAAATTAAAAATAAATTAATGGACCTTACAGCAGATTTAATTATGTGAAAGACAGAGTCGTTGAACTTGAGGTCAGATTAATAGAAATGATTGAATTCAAAAAAAGGGTAGAAATATTAAAAAAATATGCAGGATCTCAGTGTTTTGTGCAGCAACATCATACAATTTTACAGATATATTATATGTATATACACATTGGCATCCTATAAAAAAAGAAGGAAGGCGGAACATGACCCCCCGAAAAAACACCTGAAGAAATAATGGACTTATATCCTAAATATATAGAGAAGTCTATAAATCAGAAATAAAAAGACAACCCTAAAAAGAGACAAAATACTTGATAGACACTACAAGGGAATATACAAATATACAAATGGCCAATAAGCATATGAGACTATGTTCAACATCATTAGTCCTTGGGGAAATACAAATTAAAAGCACAATGAAATACCATATCAAAGACACTGGAACACCACATTAAAAGTATTCACAGAGGTGTACTTGGGTGGCTCAGTTGGTTAAGCCTCCAACTCTTGGTTTCAGTTCAGGTCATGATCTCAGCGTCCTGGAATGGAGTCCCACATTGGGCTGGATGCTCAGGAGAGAGTCTGTTTCTCCTTCTCTCTTCTCTTCTTCCTCTGCCCCTCTGCCTGTTTGCAGGTACATACTCTCTCTCTCTCTCTCTCTCTCTCTCAAATAAATAAATAAATAAATACATGTTGAAAATAAATTATTAATAGAACCAAATGTTAGTGAGGTTTTGTAGCAACTGAGGTACTTACAAATTGCTGGTAGGTGTGTAAAATTGTATAACCACTTTGGAAAACAGTTTGGCGATTTCTTATACAACTATACCAACTCCTAAGTATGAACCCGACATATACCCACAGACAGACTTACGCAGAAATATATCTAGTAGTTTTGTTTGTAATAGGCCCTAACTGAAAACAAATTGTTTTATATTCATACAGAAGAATTCTTCATAGTAATAAAAATGATGTAATTACTGATTCACTCAAGAATATGGATAAATCTCAAAAACATTATGTTGAGTGAAAGAAGCCAGACACTAAAAAGCACCTATTGAATGATTCCATTCATATGAATTTTATTCAAGAATAGATAAATCTATGTTGTAAAAATCAGAACAGTAGTTACCTAGGAGGGTGGAATAACTGTAAGGAAACATGATGGGGTTTTCTAGGATGGTGAAATTTTCTACTTTTTTTTTTGAAGTTTTTATTTATTTATTTGACAGAGAGAGACACAGTGAGAGAGGGAACACAAGGAGGAGGAGTGGGAGAGGGAGAAGCAGGCTTCCCGCTGAGCAGAGAGCCTGATGTGGGGCTCCATCATAGGGCCCTGGGATCATGACCTGAGCTAAAGGCAGACGCTTAATGACTGAGCCACCCAGCTTCCCCCAAATTTTCTATGTTTTGATAGAGCGATTATGCCTACATATAAGCCAAAACTCATCCAACTGTCTATCTGTGATCTGTACATTTCATTTCATGTAAGTTCTACCTCAATAAAAAATATGTACCTCACAACTTTTGGGGGGGAATGAATGGAAACACATTTTTTAAATATTTTGTTTTAACTTAAAAGCTATTTACCCTATAACCAGTTATAATATAGAAAATCGAAAAGTATCTAATTCTGTACCTTTAATGTCATAGGACAAATGGAATTCCTCTAATGTGGTCAAATTAATTTAACAATAATATATTTTATGATCAGTATTACATTTAAAAAATAATAATCAATGAGATACATCCTAAGTAGCTAACATTAGAAACATATCTGAGTAAATTATGGCATTGTAAACATATATACAGATAATTTTGCCAAGTTTTAATGTAAAGTTGAGTGAAAACCTAGAAATAGAGAATTCTGAATGTATAGTATGATATCAGCAGCATGAATGCTTGAACGTATATGCTATGTGTGCATGTGTGTGTGCATGTGTATGTGTGTGAGTTTAAGCAGTCAGTAAGTGGAAAAATTATTATATCATTACCTCTGGTTGGTGGGATTATAGATGAATTTAATTTTCTTTTCCATACTTTTGCTATTTTCTTAATATTTCACAAGAAGCATAAATTTTTATTATGAGAAAAATATACAATATTGAACTATTTTTCAAATTTTATAGCATAGCCCAATTTCAAAGTTTTTGATACGGATGAACTTATCTAATTTTCACCACTGTTTGTTGTACATAAGATGACTGCAGTTTTTCTCACTTTACAAATGCAGCTCAAAAATGTGAAGGGAATAAACCAAGTTCAAATCATGTAATAAAGGGCTGGGCGGGGAGTAGAACATGTGTGTTGCATTTTCTGATTTTAGTTTAGCTTAGTTTTCTTTTTGCCATACCTTATTGCTTCTACTCATCAATGAAACAGGTGGTCTTGTGAAGTATGTTTGTACTGCAGCCTTCCAGAGAGAGTTTGATAAAGCCTTGGCTGAATATTGTAGTGGCAAAAAAAGAGAATACAACGGTTGAATAATAGAAAAAGAAGGGGACTTTAAAGGTACTGGTGAAGTTCCCATGCACGGGAAATATTTGGAGGAAATTTTAAAGACTCCCTCTTGATTATTGGGGTGAAAAAAAAAGTTTTTATTTTTTTCTTTTTAGCTGTATGCTCTGCTTTGTTTCCAGCAGGGCTTTGGAGTATCTGAGATTAATGACATATTGTCATTTCTCCAAAAATTTTATTTCAAATTTTTCTAGCATACATGCTACCAGATGTTTTTCAGAAGTATGGGATATATTAAACTGCAGTTAGTAACCATGTTAAAATTCAATTTTGCCAGAAAATAGTTTTACTAATAGAACTCAAAGGAATAATTTCATCTTTTCTCAGTGTATCTTTCTGACAAAAGAATCCTCGTCTCAGAATTCAAATCTCTCAGGACAGTAGTCTTTTAAAGCCAGCTTTCCTCCAAACTTTCTGTTTTGGCATTATAGCTCTTATTAAAACTGGTATATGTTGTTATACTCTTGGTATCTGGAGTAGAGTTATTGACAGTGTATGTGTAAATTATATGATTTGATTTTATTCTGAACTTCTGTTTGTAGGTACTTGAGCAACTTACCTACTTGTTAGCCAGTTCCTAAGTAGTCTTCTTGAGATTAGTAGTTTTATTTTTTTCTCTGATAAGCAAAGAGCTTTAAAAACAAATGGAAAGATGTGACTCATTTTTGGAAAGGTAGGCAGCATCATGAAGAGGTCAATTCTCTCACAATTTATCTTGGAAATTTAACATATTAGATTTTATTATTGATTTAGTATATTTTGATAAGTATACTAACAGGATGTTTTATTCCTGGAGCTATAGAGGTTGATTATGAAATATGCAAGGAAGTGATGGTAAGAAGTTTTCTAAAATAGAAAGGCAATAAGGTGGAGGATTAACCCTACCAAATGTGAAAATATATGATAAAATCTACATAACTAGAAGCATGAGGTATTTGGATATGAATAGACAGAAAGACCAATGGAATTAATTGGAATCTTTAGGAGATTCATTTTGTTTAGAGACTAATACTTGATGCAGAGAAAGATTAAAAAAATATATAAATAGTGTTGAGACAACTCGATCACCGTTTGGAAAATTAGAACCAGATTTGTATCTCGCCTGATATGTACCAGAACAAATACCAAATGGATCAAGCATCTAAATGTGAAAAATACATGAAACCATTTCTGTTTTAGAAAATATTAATGCAAAATTATTTTATAACTTGACACTGGAAAAAACCTTCCTGTTTTCCAAATTCTGAAACAATAAAAACAATGATGAGTTTATTTAAAAAACAAACAAACATATTTTCATGGATTGAAGAAAAGAACAGGAACAAAATAAAACAACAACACAAAGAGGAATAATAATATTTGCAACTTTTATGACAAGCTAAGGGGTAACAGTTCAAATATATAAAAAGATCCTAAAGGTGGAAAAGAAAAAATTCCACCAAGGTGAACAGAACAAGTAGATAAAAGCAATAGGAGATTTAACAAATTAAAAATCACAAATGACCCTTAACCATACATAAAGTACGCCTACTGATGCTTGAAAAAAACGATGCAAATTAATCTTCATTGAGAGCATTTCTCAATTGTTCGATTGTCAAAAATCCAGAAATTGACAAAATTCTTTGTTGGTGAGGTTGTGGGGAAACAAGAAGTCATATATTCCAGGTGGGAATAGAAAAATTGTCCAAGTCCTATGGAGAGGAATTTGGCAATATCTAGTTACATTGCATCTCATTTGGCTGAAGAATCTTATTTCAAGAAAACTATCTTGAAGACACACTTGAAAAAATAATGAATGATTTATCCAACACAATATCTCATAGTATTTTTATAGCAAAAAGATTAGAAACAATCCAAATACAAATTAAAAAATAAATGTCATTTCACACTGCAATGAAGTATCATGCAGTTGCAAAAGAAATGAGTTAGCATTCTATTTATTCATATAGGTTGAATTAGTTTTTTATACTTTAATATGTCACAATCTCTAGCATTAAGTGAGTAGGAAACCATACAAAGCATAAAAAATAGCATGCTTCTTTTTGTAAATGCAAGTGAGTATATGATTACATTTACAGAACAAAACAATTTGAGTTACCCAAATTTGGTTGTCAAGGCTGTTCTGGAAGACTGGTATTGTGCAGTCTCCCTCCTCTAAGAGAAAATACTCCAGAGGGATTAATCTCCCCATCAGGCTGTCCTCTTGGAATCTGGACCCAGTTATAGTATCCCAGACCATTTTCATAAAGATGAGTTCAAGGGTTCTTTGAGGCATATGGACAACCCCACAAGAGGGTAAAAGTTCACAGAGTCCCTGAAAGGGAGTAATGGGGACTATGGTATTGCTTGATCCTAGTCCCATCCACTGGAGGGGGAGTTAGACAAGGTCTAGAGAAGGCAATTCTAGACAATTCTAGACAATTGTAGTGCCTCCTGAGATGTGGGTTCCAGGGTAGGAGCCCTGCTTATCCAGGTCTAAAAGCAGTAATGAGGGGCAGACTGGGTTCATAGAAATGAATTTTATATATTTTTTACAAACCTGTGAAGAGATCTTAAACTTCATTCATCAGTCTTAATGTCAGTAATAATACTGGTATTGCTACGTCAAAACCATCACAATTATAGTCAATTGTGCTATAACATGATATATATTAAAATCACTGTGCTATGCAAAATAAAACCACAAAACTTAAGAGAAAAATAGGGTTAGAACATAACACTAAAATATTTTGCAAATAATTATAATGCATTAAAAATAAGATAGGAATGTACCAAAAAGAGTAGCAAAATTTAAGGCATGTTAAATGGTTAGGAAATCAATACTACAGTACATATGGTGTGTAACTTTGAGTAAGACCTGACCTTTGTGGAAGCGGACTTTCAAAGTTTGCACATTTAAGAGTTATTGAGAGATGTAGGGGATGGATGGTTATCTGAAATTGGAAGGAATGTTATTGCACTAGATTAGTGGAGCTCAAAACATAGGCATTGACCCAAAGTATCTGGTAAATGTTTGATGTGTGTTGGCTTTTTTATTTCTGTTTTTGTTTGTTCGTTGTATTTCTATGTGGCTCAGTTCATCTGGGGGCAGTTGTCTGCATTTTCCTAGTATTTCTTGCAAATGCAATCATGCATAAGGAAGTGAGAAATTCACATTTAAACTCAGATCGTTCCCTAATATATAAATCATATTGGAACAAACATATTTTAAAAATAAGCATTATAGCAGAACTATGTAGTATTTTAAGGCAAAACAAATATTTACAGTAATATTGTAAGGAGCCAAAATTTCATCATGAGAACAAGATAAAAATTAAAAAAAAAACTTGCAATGGTAAATAGAAAAAGTAAATATTAGTCCTAATTTGTAATATTTTCATTTAAAAAATATTTCTTAGTTTGTCCTCTTAAAATGCCTAGATGCAATGAAAATCCAGAGTCAATGGCCCCCCCAGTGGCCATATGTTTGTATCTAAACAGAATTCCCCAACAAAATAAACCATGGATCTTTGGAAAATGACTCATTACAGACTGGGAAAGAGAATGGTAGGGATAAAACTATTTTTCAAAAGACAAATGGCAGCATGTTTAAAGGACACAGAAACTAGATTCAAAAGGCTTCCAAGCTGGGCAAAAATGGTCAAAAAAACGAAGAGCAACAAATAAAATCATGATTGTAATTGATTAAAACCCGTCATTAAATATATAACATTCATGATCTCATTATGAAATTTAAAAAGAAGGGAGAAAAAATATCAAACTAACCGGTCAGTATTGGAAGTTGATAAGGCACCTACCCATTAATCTGACATTAATAATTAAAGAGAAAAAATTAATTATTTATTCTGTTTTTTAGGGTAATTCACACATTCATAGTAGGGATAATGGGACCAGGGAGGGGTAGGGATACCATTCTTTGATACAGAAGAAATTTCAGCTAAAGGGTGTAGAAGGAATGGTAGAATTAGCAAAGCCACAATTTTGTAACCCTGAATGAAATATTGGACTTAAGCAATGGTTATTAGTGATGGTAAAGAAAATTATGTAAAAATTTCAAGGGGAACTTTATAGTAAAGGGATTAGGCTGTCACCACTTGAACTCTGATGTCCAGTTTTAGAATTATTGCAAGCTGAACAGCTGATACAATTTGCCTCACAATGTGTAGTGTAATATTATGTATATAGCAGCACTCATGAATTGTTATTTCATAAATAAACTGGAATCTTAACTTATCAAGCCTTTAGATTAATCTCTCAGTCTGTAGGAACCAGGGGCTAGAAGAACAAGTTAAATACCACCATGAGAATGTAATCAGTCAAACCCAGTATAGGATATGGTTTACAGAATGCGGATTTAGTTTCTAGAATAAGTCAACTGCATTGAAAAGGAAGGGCAGTCTTAGATTAAGTAAATGTAAAAGATATTAAAGAGACAAATAAAAAATGACGACTGATCCTTGTCTAGACCCTTATTAAAAAAAAAAAAACTAAAAAACTATATTTAGATGATTGGAGAAATTTGAATATAAATGGTGCACTGAATATTAGGAAATCATTTTAATTATTTCATGTATTGATAATGGCTTTGAAGTTATGAAAAAGAATTCCTTCTGTTTTGAGGCACATAATGAAATATTTGTGTGAGTTTCATTATTTTGTGCCTGGAAAGTGCTTTAAGATATACCAATAAAACAAAAGAAATTCATCCTGGGGATAGTGAATAAAACCTATGACAAAATATCGTGGTTATGATGTTAAGTGATAGGTTTATCTAAGTTTTATTTGTACTCCCTACTCTGTAAAGGTTTGGAAATTTAAAAAATAAGTTTAAAAAAAATAACAATGTCATGTGGCTACTAAGTCTAGTAAATGCAATTTATTCAAATTATAGACATTTAGCTTAGTAAAAGTTTTTCAATTCCATGCCATTTGAATTAATCTCTGTTCAGCTTTTCTGTAATAAAAGTCAGAAGAAATTTTAAGCAGTATTTACTTTTGGCTAAGGCTATAATGCATTAAACAGGTTTGGAAACCAATTTAGTTTTGAAACCAGCATCCTCCAAAATGAAATAGAAGGGAAGCAAAACATAAATGAACACCTACCCAAACAAATTATTAAAATGAAAAGGAAAAGGGATCTCGGTACATCATAGGAGATAATGAAAAATCATTACATAGAAAATTATGATTGTGTTAGGTTGTGATGTGCAATGTAAATTTCATGCTTAAAACCATCATAGGCTCATGCAATAAATATGCTTATCAATCACAACCAAGTCCCACTAAGCCCTGCCTGACCTGTGAATCTTGTGTATCTCCTTCTTTTTACCTTGGTTCCATCACTGAGCCCAGAGTGCTTATACCTTTCTTAGAAACTGAGGGCTCCAAACCAAGGACTTTGACCCACCAAACATTGTATCTATGACCCTGCTCAAAACTCATTTCCCTGACCCGCCACAACATAAGATGACAGTCATTCCAACCTGGTCCTCTGGCATTCCTTAGTCCACTAAATCTCCTTCTGTATGACAGAGAGAGAGAGAGAGAGAGAGAGAGAGCATGACCCGGGGGCATGGGGGCAGGGGAAGAAACAGAAGGAGAGAATTTTCAAGCAGACTTCACACTGAGGGCACAACCCTACATGGGGCAGAACTCATGACCCTGAGATCCTTACCTGAGTCAAAACCAAGAGTCAGAGGCTAAACAAATTGTGCCCGCCACCCAGGCACTCCCTAAACCTCATTTAGTACTTTTGATTCTTTTTAAAGTGTGAAATATAACACACAGTGAATCATGGATAAAATATGATGTATAGTATAAAAAATAATTATGAAATAAAGCATATGGAACCACTCCAGGAAGTTTGTTTTCATTTAACCCTTATTACTATTTGACTTCTGTGTTTTCTTAGTTTCCTGGCAGTCTCTTTCCTCAAAACTTACTATGAACTTCATCAAGGCAGCATTTTTTACTGTTTTTTTCATTGCTATATTCCCAATACAGAGAATAGAATAGGCAGGCATTCAATAATTGTTTTGTGCAATAAATCATCAAATATATGTTGCGTTTCAAATGCACGCTCTTCTGTTGGGAATTAAAATAATATGGATGCATCACAGTAGCTTTTATTTAATTTTTCAATTTTCAGTTAGTATCTACAAAAAGTATAGCAACTAGTATGTGGAGATCTGTATTAGGGTTCAACAACAAAAAAGTAGAATCAGGAGATTAGATAGAGAAGCAGGAAGATAATAGATGATGATAGATGGGTAGATAAGTAGGTAGGTAGGTAGGTAGATAGAGAGATAATAAGGAATTGGCATAGGTAATAGCGGGCGCTAGGTAAGCAAGTCCAAAATCTACAGGGTAAGCAGAAGGGAAGATCAGGCCATTGTAGAACCCACGGGCATGAGCTGAAGCTGCTATCTGTGCATAGGAAGTCAGGAAAAGGGCAGAGAACAATTATAGACTCGGTTATTATTTGAAGTCTCATTTATCAGGAAAAGTCCAGTCCCATTTAATGGCTTACCTGATTAGGTCAAGTCCACAAAACATAATTTAGTTTAAAGTCAACTGATTAGTGTCTTTAGCTACATGTGCAAAATCCTTCTACGGCAGGAACTAGGTCAGTGCATGATTGAATAAATGTTAAAGGGTGCCCACGGGCAAAATGCCTGTTGGCCCTTTACTCCCTTCTTGTAGTTCAGCTAAACTAGCCAAGTGGAGACATCACAAATCATCTAGAGTCATAAAGTTTTTGTAAATGAAAACATTAGTAATCACTGCTTTGTGTAAATATTATAATGTCTCATTGAGACTCTCCTGATTTATGAGAGCCCTGAGTCTACCCTGACACACTTAGCCCAGGATATGGAAGAGTTTCCCAGCCTGGGTTCCTGTAAAATGATTGCAAAAAAACTTTGGTCTACTTATTACACAGTGGAAGCTAATGAAAAGCCAATTTTCAGGTCCCAAGTTGTGTCACAGGGTGCCAAGACAACGAGGTTCTAAGAGAGACCACTGGCCATTCTAAATCAGATTGATACTTTTTCTACTAACCTGATCACTTAAAAATCATTCATAGAATCTCTCAGATTTCTCAGTTTTCTCAGAGTTTGGTGAAAAAATACCTTGACCTTGGCATTGGTGGAGGCCATTTTTTAAAAAATAGAGTTTGTCACATCTCATGAACATTTTATTCTTGCTTTTTCTTCTGCTGTTGTTATCACAGTGACAACTAATGTCAATTGAAATCTGACAGGGAATTTCAACATCAAGGACATACTTTTAATATTAAATTTCCATAATGTCCTGGTTGCTGATTTATGCACTATACTTGCAATGGCTTTCTGAACGCTAAGCATTGCTGGTCTACCCAAGATAACTTGTAGGCAGTCGACCAATTAAAAAAAAAAACCCAATGATTGCATGTAATGGTTGTTTCACTTAAAACTTGATAGCTTGAGGAAGTTTGAGCAGAATGAAATTACCTTACTTGCTCGGTTACTTAGACCATTCTCTTTCCTCAGTGACACAAATCCTGGAGCAATTCGGTCATAAGAATTACCCAAGTGAGAGAAAAGCTGAAAATCAGCAAGTCTGTGTAAATTTAGCCAGATTTTGTGGCTCCTCTACAGGGTAAAAAGAACCAAGTAAGACTCTAAAGTGTAGTTATTTAAAATCTGACTTACAGAGGAATTCTTACATTAGCAAACTCCTATTCACCCAGCCTTCAGCTGGAAATATCATTATTTTCAAAGGAGAACAGAGTATCGCATGCTTATCCTTTAACCGCAGTGATCTTGAGGATGCTCTGCATCTATTACATAGCCAGGGATCCATGCCTGGAAGGCACTTAGAATGCTTTAGAGTCGATTGGATTATAAGCTTTCAAGCACATGTTTTCTTTGGTAGAAAGGCTTTTTTTTTTTTTTTTTTTGGTACTACTTGGGAAATACAAACTAGACTTCCAGGTTCATAATGCAGAATTTAAAGTTAAGCTAGTAGTTTTTATTTTTATTTTTGAGTGAGAATAAAGTAAAACATGCTGAGAGTATTAGAAATGATTGATACTAAAATTTGAATAATGTGAGATCAAAAGCATGTACATTCTTTTCTTCTTAATATTGGTTTCATTATAAATAACTTTATAACTTTAAATGTATGAAAAGTTGTATTAAACAGCCATTGGTTTTACTTAAATAACCACTCTTTTAAAAGTCCTATTTGCTAGATAAACAGCAGTATTATTTGAAAATAAATTCAACACTGTATAAACACAAAAGCAGGAAAAGAAATTAATGCTCTGATGTTGAAAATACTGAAAATAACTACTCTGACTCATGACACATTGCCTTTTCCCATCAACAGGTGTTTACCATTTTAAATCTATGCTTCTAAAAAATGAATGGCCATCCTGAAAACGGTGATTATCACTTAGATTTTGGATTCTTTTTAATCAAAGCAATATTATAATTTTCCTTGGGAAAGGCATAGCAGAGGTGCAGAAAATAGCACAATTTTAAAATAACTGCCTAATAGTGAGTTACTCTCAAATATCTTCCATGAATGTCATTTTTTCTTCCCACATCCCCCCCCTTTTTTTTTCCTGGCAAAAATGGGCTTATGGAATCTAGGAAATCCCTCAGACTATCAATGATTATAATAATGAAGTAGACTCAGTTACCTTCTGAACTAATCATTTTCTTCCTTGTCAATTTATCCATTGTTCCATTAAGGTCATTCAAGTATTGATTGCAATTCCGTACTTCATAGAGGTCTTCGATTGTCGTTTGAATTCTTTCTTTTTTTCTTTTCTTTTTCTTTTTTTCTTTATTCTTTTTTCTTTTCTTACAACTTCAGAGCACTGTGTCATTAAAACAAATAAAGAAACAAAAAACCCAACATTGTACTAATAATGTAACAATATCCATTTTACTAGGTTTCATTTTTGTTCCTTTGAAGTGTCCCTGTTTACATTCAACAACTATGGTAAGCCATGTTAGAAAATCAGAGTTTATTTGGCAAGGAAATGTCCAGCAGTTTGCCGGAAATGTTTTCATGGGGTTGCAGTGATTACCCTGTAAATTTTCTATGGTCTGGTGTCTGGTCATCACACCCTGTGGTCATGAAAATGTGATTTGTCAGTTCTTCAATATTGGATTTATTTCATAGGTAAAGATTCACACTAACCATGTCTAAAGACTGATACACAATGTGAGGAGATCCTGTAAACCAGAATTCTGTGCAGTTCTACTGGACATATTTTCTTCCTGATAGTGTGCCCACATGGGAAGCCAGGGGTTTTTGTTTTGCTTTGTTTTTTAATTTATTTGGGAGAGAAAGTGAGCCAGAGTGATCATGAAAGGGCAGAGGGAGAGGGAGAAGTAGGCTCCCCACTGAGCAGAGAGCCCCACGCGGGGCTTGATTCCAGGACTCTGGGATCACGACATGAGCCAAAGGCAGATGCTTAACCCACCCATGGGACCCAGGAAGCCAGGTTTTAAAGAGAAGTTTCCTTTGAATATGGACTCAAGATTAGACATATAATATGATTGAAGGTTCTGTGTCTGACAAAAATTATTAAAACAACTGGAGTCAATTGACCACAACTCTTTGTATCCATGATTACGCTAGGAATTTTGTAGCCTGGGTAGAGAGACAGTCAGTCTTAAACAGAGGTCTCATAGGCATCCTCACTGACAACTGCCTTTAAGTTCCCGTATATTTATTGAGATTATTACAAAGCTTGGCTGGCTTAAGAACCACACCATCTTTTGAAGGTCACTTTGCCTCTTTGTCTTGCTCCATTTGTGTATGGACTTTTAATTTTTATGAGAAAAATTTGCAATGAAAAAGACAACTCTTTTGCAAACTTGAGAGGCATACCTCTCTCAAAGGACACTTGGTATCCTAAACACTTTTTCACTTTGAATTACACAGATTTGTGGTAGATAACGGAGGCTTTTAGGACTTATGCTTTCCTTCGCTCATGAATTTGGTTACTACATTCCATTCCTTCCATGGTTTTTTCCTCTGTTGGTAATCAACACTTAAGTAAGGACCTCGAAGTTTCTATTTTTTGCTGATTACTTGTATCTTTGAAATTCGTATAGACTTAAAGAGTTTCCAGAAAAATACCAGAAAGAGGGGTGCCTGGGTGGCTCAGTGGGTTAAGCCTCTGCCTTCAGCTTAGGTCATGATCTCAGGGTTCTGGGATCGAGCCCCACTTCGGGCTCTCTGCTCAGCGGTGAGCCTGTTTCCCCCTCTCTTTCTGCCTGCCTCTCTGCCTACTTGTGATCTCTCTTTCTGTCAAAAAAAAAAAAAAAAAAAGATAAAAAAGAAAATACCAGGAAAGATCTGCTGACATAAATGCCTTAGAATTTCCAAGGCTATTGTGTAGGTATTTCTGGTGATACTTCAGTTTTAAAAAAGATATTTCTAATGAAATACCTTTCTAACGTCTTACTAAGTTAATTGGTCAAAATAATTGTTTCTTCTTTTAAAAATTATTACATGATTTCATTATTATGCAAGTAATTTATTTTTATTATCCTTTTTTATGTAAAAAATTTTTACATAAAAGTATTTATGTAAAATACTTTTACATAAATAAAGTAAAAATACTTCCTTTTTGTATATATTCTTTGTATATTTAATGTTTTTCTGGCTCCAAGCATGTGACGGGAAATAATTTAAATTAAATATTTTCATCTAAACTGTGAGATAAGCTCTTTTGAACTTTTGGTTAGTCCTTACTTTCAGGAAGATTCTAAGCCGTTCGAACAGCAATGAGAGTGATGTTTTTTCTTGGAAGGCAATTGGCCATAGATATGATACATAGAAGAATATGGACATTATTTTCATGTATTTATTCAATATATATTGCCTCCTCTGTACCAGGTAGTATGTTAGGCTCTAAAGCTGCACTGCCCAATATGGGAGCAGGTAGCTACGTGTGACGATCAAGCACCTGAAATGTGGCAGTGTGACAAAGAAGATGATTTTTAAGTTTTATTTAATTTTATTAATTAAAATAAAAATACTTAAAGTACTATAAAATTTTTAAATTGATTATATATTAAAATGATAATGTTTTAGATGTATTAGTTACATAAAGTATATTACTACAATAAATTTCATCTTTTTGCATTCTCCTGCATGGAATATTAAATGTCTATGACTCATTATATATCTATTGCATGGTGCTATTAATAGAATAGACATGGTCCTCAGCATCATGAAACTTTAGCCCATGATTTGTCATGAACTTTAGGTATGGAAGGCTGCTTTTGATCACTAACTTAACAATGAAAATTACACCAGAAATAAATAGCTAACAAAATCCATCCAGAGTAAAAGTAAATAGAGAATTTTTGAATATTTTTATACTAAAAAAAATCCTGTAAGAAACTAAGTGATCTTAAATGACCGGATGAATGAGGTTTCACTCTTTTTATGGTTTATTGGAACCCATTTTATTATTGCATATTTGCCATTTTTTTTATTCTGGACAGAAGCCCTTTAATTTATGGAAGAGTTCACTTATTAAAGTAATTCTGTGGGGTAAGTGGTCCTTCTCCTACTTTACAAAACAAGAAAGAAAGACTTCCAGTAATTATTCGACTTTTTTTTTTACAGACAGAGATCACAAGTAGGCAGAGAGGCAGGCAGAGAGAGAGAGAGAGGGAAGTAGGCTCCCTACTGAGCAGAGAGTCTGATGTGGGGCTCGATCCCAGGACCCTGAGATCACGACCTGAGCCAAAGGCAGAGGCTTTAACTCACTGAGCCACCCAGGCACCCCAGTTATTCAACTTTTTAAAATTTATACAAAAATGATGAACAGAACAAGGATATAACTTGTATTTCTCATTTCAAACTTTAAATCCCTCTTCTAACAAGGATTAGTTCCCTTGAAATTGAAGAAGGTGGCTTTGCAATGCTATTTTCAGAAAATAATACTCTACTTACAGGTTTTGTCCAGGATACTCATACAACATTTTGTATTTGACCCCAGAAAAGGAATTCACCTTTTCCCATTCTGGGATTGTTGGTTATTATAATGCATTAACCAGAGTCATTCAGTCTTCTCAGCATAGAAGTGTTCTCATGTTTCTTCTCTTGCTTACAAGCCTCTGCTACAAGTTGCATTAAGGACAATACCAGGTGGTCTTAGATTTGGATACTATGAGAAATAAATTAATGAAAGTAGTTTTCCCAGTATAATCTGACATTGTCATTAGGAAAATCATCTATTCATAGGGATCAAGTCAAGATTTTCAGAACACATTAGCACAGACACAGATGGATTCACTGAAGTGGACTTCTTAAATTCAGATCAGCCAAACAAAATGTAATTATCTGAAACTAAAATAAGTGATGGATAAAGGTGGTCAAAGATATAAACATCCAATTATAAAATAAAACATAAATAAGTGATTTCATAATACATAGTGTTCTACATAACTTTTTAACGATCATCTGAAAAAAATTTCTAATTCAAATTTAAAATTTCTAATCTCTGATTTCAGTTTTTTGTTTTCTGGTTTTTGTTTGTTTGTTTGTGTTTGTTTTTTGAGAGAGATACAGAGATAAAGCACTAGCAGGGGGAGGAGCAAGGGAGAGGGAGAAAGAGAAGCCTCAAAAATTCTCCCCACTGAGCACAGAACCCCACACAGAGCTCCATCCCAGGACACCCAGGTCATAATCTGAGCCAATGTTAAACACTTAACTGAGCCACCCAAGTTGTCCCTGATCCTCAGTTCAAAACCTGTGCTTGTATAAAATGAAATTAAATCCCTCTAAATTTAGAAAAAAAATAAGAGCGATCTTAATATAAATTAAACACTAATAAATCATCAGGGATAATTAAATTAATATTCTGGAGAAGAAAATTATATTATATATTTATTAGTCTAACAAACTCTTCAAACAAGAGTTAATTATTATAGCCCTATTAGGCACCTTTATTTTTCATGGCTGTGTGTTAATTTTGTAGATTCCAAAAGGAGCTATCCTCTTTCTCACCAGGATGTACTTGCAAACTAGACAATGCCACAAATTGCATTTATTTAAGTATATGAAGTCTTTTATTAAGCAGATAATATTCTTTCAATATGCTCAGATAGGGCAAAGCAACAAATTAATGATATTAAATTGGAAAAAAATCAATTAACCGACTTACATGTACACTAGGGGAAGACGCTTGAACACAAGTCTCGATTATAGCTAAGCAGGGAGAAAGAAAGCATCTTCTGCCCTGAGATACACTAACAATAAATAGGGTCACTCTGCCTCCTTCTTACTAAAGTAAATGAACCAGGGAACATCTCCTGTAATTGGCTAATTCCCTAACAAAACCGTTATTCCTGATTTTGCAGTATTAATGTTGGAGTTTATGGCACAAACTTTGTAAACCCATTTTCTCTGTGAAATGTTTCTGTCTCTGAGGCATCTTTTTACAACACATAACTCAGAGAAAAGCAAGGCTTATCGAAGTCCGTGAGGTTGGAGCATATCATCAAAACAAATTTCTGCTCCAGTTTGGGTTTATGGATTTGTCTCATTGGAGGGGAATGTGGATATTTTAACAACCATGTTAGAAAGAAGATAGGCATTTAAAATGCAAAAAAAAAAAAAAAAAGATAAGGGAAAGGACCTGTTTTTACCTTAATAAAGGTTTTTCAATCCAGCCTAGGGAACTCTTATCATCATAATTAAAATCAGGCAGATAAATTCAGTTGCATTTTTAAATTGTGTCAATCTTTCAGTAATGGAAAAACGACTTCTCATTGGTCTCAACATGGGGGTACTATAAATAACCATCTGAAAACAACCATGTGATGTGGTTGTGTCCAACATCATCACTATCAGAGAGCATAGATCTTAATGTCTTTCCAATCTATTCTTATGCTCAAATCCTTTTATTAAATATGGTGAATTGCAACAATTCAATGATTTAAAGTCCTCCTCATGTAGTAGATATTAATTAAAGATATCTCGTCTTTTAGGCTCTTTGGCAATTATGTAAAGACAAAAACATTTTGAATTTTGCCAGGTTTTCAGGTATAAAATTTTTTTATTTTCTGGAGCATGCAATGTAAGGTATCTGGGGTGACCCCTTTCATGTAGTTCCCCAAGGTGAAATTGTTTAGTATTTTGTGCCTTTGGAAGTGTTATTGTCACTCTCTTAACTAATGAAGACCCTTTATCCCTAATAGTAAGAGACGGTGATCCTTTTGCCTAATTCTGGATATGTGTGTATGGCAAGTGGGAAAGTATGACAAGGGCATCAGAGGCCTGTAATGCTTTTATACAATGTAAACAGCAACAAAATGTAATTTCCTTTCAACGATAGAGATGACTTTCTCTTTATATTCTAACTTGAATCAAATTTAAAAATATACTGTGTGGAGTGTCATGCATAAGAGTCAGTGAAAGCTTCTGGTGAATGTCACATTTCTAAAAGGTTTTAATGGAGAACACTTACACAAAGACCTGAGGAGCAGAACCAGAAGAAAACAAAAAAGGAACAAGGAGCAACTTCTAGAAATGAACATTTCTGAACCACCATTACTCAGGAACCCAAATAAATATAATGATTAATAAACTTTTGTGGGAGGTGAAATAAAATGGAATGAAATAAAATGTTAAAGACCAGGAGGCACTTAGGAGATGGTCTTGATGCACGTCCTTACCAGGTGGAACCATGAACTTTGGATCTCGGCCACATGACAGTTGCAAGGACTGCAAGAACATCTGTTACTTGCTACAGCATTGGGCTTTTCTTAGTGTCAGCCTAAGCAAACAATATGTTAGCGTGACAATTACGTGTAGGCATGATTAGTTTTCTGCCATCAATGCCAAACAAAATTCCTTGTAAACAATGTATATTGGCATTCCCTCTTGTCTTTATTTATTTATTTGTTTATTTATTTTAAAGGTTTTATTTATTTATTTGAGAGAGAGATAGAGAAAGAGCACAAGCAGGCAGAGTGGCAGGCAGAGGAAGAGGGAGAAGCAGGCTCTCCACTGAGCAGGGATCCCGATGTGGGACTCGATCCCAGGACACTGGGATCATGACCCCAGTTGAAGGAAACCGCTTAACTGACTGAGCCATCCAGGTGCACCTCCCTCTTGCCTTTAAAAACCCCTAACTTTTGTTCCCAAACAAAAGAGTTTTGGGTTTTACTGCTCAAATCTGTGCTCTCTTAATTGCAGTTCTGAGACCCTAGATAAGTGCTTTAGTTTTATTTCAGTTCTGCCTCTTTTCTGCCTAGAGAACATGTCTGCATGTTCTAATTCTAAAAATATAAATAATTGTATTCCAGTTCAATATTACCACTGCTAAATCTCCCAGTAATTTGGAAACTAAATTAAGAGGAATAGTAATCTTGCTTTATATATCTTTAGAAAATCCTCTCCAGTCTGTGAGTCTATGTACATTCTACCCTACTTTATAGTCATTGATTGCTTCTCTATTTCTCTCAATCATCCCCTCATATTTATAGAGTGGCTTCTACATGCTAGTCACTGCTGTGGGTGCTAAGGTAGAGCCAGAAACAAGAGACAAAATGTCCATGTTTTCTTGGGGTTTGCTTTCCAGTGGAGGAATGAATGAATACCTAAGATAGTTTCAGTTCTTGGTGAAGGTTATAAAAAATAGTCGGACCACTGTGTTAGTTAGCTGGGACAGCTCTAACAAAGTACTACACACTGACTGGCTTAAACCATGGAAATGTATCATCTCGCAGGGCCTAGAAATCAAAGATCCAGCATTGGCATGTTTGGCTCCTTCTGAGGGATGTGGGAAGTACAAGCTTCTGGTGGCTTGTTGGAAGGCTTTACTATTTCTTGACTTATATGAGCATTACCTTGATGTCTACCTTGGTCTTCACATGTTGCTCTCCCATTTGTACTTATCTCTGTGTTCGCATTTCCCCTTTGTGTACATCCTTCATATGGGATTAAGGCCCACCGAAATGACCACGTTTTGACTTGATTACCTCTGTAAACATCGTATCTCCAATAATATCTTTTCTGAGGGTCACAAGGTAATACGTCACGATCATTAGTTAGAGACTGGCTGCTGAAGGATGTTATAGGGAGTTAGGTTAAAGAGCTGGACGAGAGGAGTTAAGGGGTCAGAGCTTCCCTTGAAGAGTGGATCTCAAATGCAAAGGCCCCGGGCTGGATCAGATTTGTAGTCTGAGGAGTAGACAGGTGGCTGGGTGTGGAGACTCTGGGGCAAAGAAGAGTAGTGTATTAGAAGACCAAAGAAGTAGGTAAGGCCAGATTGTAGGGTTCTTCAGAGGCTGTGAGGAGGAGTTTGGAGTTATCCTAACTTCACAAATCAGGAACCAGAGGTTATAAAGAGGGAATGATGCGCTCTGATCTGTGTTTTCAATGATCACTCTGGCTGATGTTTCTCTTTTCTCTCTGTGGAGGCCAGCTAATCCCAACTCTTTGTGATGATCTCTTTTTTTCTTACCACCAGGATCATTTACCGTCATTCTCACTCTATGGACGGTGTTAGTAGAGGTACAGGAAGCACATATTTATCAGGGGCTGCATTTATTCACCTAGAAGACTTAACTGTCATCTTTGTAAAAGATCCTTCTTTCAAAGCAGCATGTTAATTGGTTGTTATACTTGGTATCATTTGATTTTATATACATTCAAAAATGTTGGAGGTTAAAGTCCTTAGAGACTTTTAAAAAAGTCTCTCTGAGAGACAGCACAAGCAGGAGTGAGTGGCAGGCAGAGGGAGAAGCAGGCTCCCCGCTGAGCAGGGAGCCCGAGGCGGGACTTGATCCCAGGACCCTGTGATCATGACCTCAGCTGAAGGCAGATGCTTAACTGACTGAGCCACCCAGGAGTCCTGATTTTTTTTTTTTTTAAACATATAACAGAAAACTCATTCATGGTCCAGGCTCAACCTTACCACTGCATTGAGGCTTCCCTCAATGTCCCCATAGCAGCCCTTGCTTCCTTTGTAGGTCAAACCTGAATTTTAACTCTTTTCCTATTTTGTTGTACTTACTTGTTATTTGATGCCCCAGAGAGCCTGTGAGCTCCCTTCATTCAGGAACTTAGATTTTATTTATTTTTAATTTCTTTTAGGCCAACATGGCATAATCCCTGACAATAGGAAGAAACTAAATGTATTTTGATGATTGTGATACATTCCTAAGGACTGTTCTCTAAAAGAACTTTATTTCCCACCAACGAGAGAAGTTAAAAGTACTTAAAACAATGAGATTGTAATAATAGATTTGTGGTGGGGGCACCTGGGTTTCTCAGTTGGTTAGCTGCTTGATTGTTTATTTCTGCTCCGGTCATGATCTCAGGGTCGTGAGATTGAACCTCATGTCTGCTCCATGCTGGGCATGGAAACTGCTCAAGATTCTCTCTCTCCTCCCATCTGTCTCTCCCCCTCTGCTTGCAGTCTCTCTTTCTCTAATAAATTAAATAAATAAATAAATAAATAAATAAATAACAGGCTTGTGGTGGTTTTATCATATCTACTTTAGACTTTATAGATGTTTGTTGTCACTTTCGTTCCAAAAGTGACTTGCCTTTTTGCTGAACCTGTGTTTGTCATTAGCATAAACCAGAACCTTTGAATTCTTCTGCAGTGGGTTCCTCTCTGATTCATGCCTCTTGGAATACTTTCACCACAGAATGTCCTTCTCTTCACCTCCCCAAAGAGAGGGGAGATGATATCCTTTATTGAATTATTCATTTGCAACTTTTTTAGACCTCCTGTTTATTATGCATGTTGAATTTCCAGTCTGTGATTGTAAAGCCACGAAACTTACAAATAGTGCAGCATGCACTAAGAAGAAAGGATGGGACTGTGTTTTAAGGGCCTATGGTGTTACTATTTTGCTCTCTTGGCTCTGTTGGGTATGTTGGATAGGGTGACTCTTTGGTCGCAGATATTTCCACTGATGATGATTTTGCCCTGTGAATTGCATAGGCTTTGCATGCTTTTCAGTCTGTGTATACCAGTATTTAAAAATTCTTTTTACATCCATAGAGCTGTACTAAATGAAAAAATACAGTGGCTTGTTAGTGACAACTTAAATAAAGATGAAGATGAACTCATCCAAAATTCATTGAGTTTCTACAATGCACTAAACACAAAAAGGCAAGAATGAATAACAGAGTGACCAAATTATCCTTGTTTGCCCAGAACTGTTCCAATTTTAGCACTGAGAGCCCTGTACTCCAGGGGAACCCCAGTCCTAGTTAAGGTGGTCATCCTATGTCCAATAAATTTTTATTTCATTATAAAGATTCATTTTGGTCTTTTTAAAAACTCCTTTTATCTTTTTTTCTTCTTCCTCCACTAAACAAATAATATTTAAAAGACAATCAAATACAATGTTCCTAAAATGTACAGGAAGAAATTAAGGATGAGAGATATTTAGGTGAAGTTTATTTGGTGAAACAAGTGTGGTAGTCTCATTTTTCCTTGAAGAGAGTAGCAGTTTTGTCACTGAATGGTAGTAGGTCCTTGACTCATTGAGCCTTATCTAGGAACTAGAATTAAACTACTCCAGCAAAAAAGGCAAACAATAGTGGACAGTTCCGGAGTCCCTGTGGCAGTATGGCTTTAGACCACCTCTATCCTGAATGCCCTTCCCCAACATTTTTAAATGACATCAACTTCTCTTTCACGAGGACATGATCAATTTAAATCCCTGTAGAGAGAATAATAATTCAAGTAATCTCCTTGAATACTTGAGAAAATAATTTAGAATTGAATAACTAATCTTTTTTTTTTTTTTTTTATCATCCAAACTTGCTTCTCTTTATGCAAGATGCACATCAATTCATGCTGACTTTTTACTTCAAGACTCACCCGTTGGCTGCAGGACAGTCCATATTCTTTACTATTGGAGACGCTCCTCAGAGATTCCAAGCCATGCCATCCACACCACAATGACCTCTTACTTGGTGATTCCTCTATATGAACCATCTTGCTTTCTCCACTTCCACTCTGCAAGCCTCCATTGCTCTTCCACCTAAGTCTTAGTCATCCTTCAAAACTCAGTTTCAGTATTACCATCTCTAATAAGACTTTTGTGACCAATCCTACCTCTTTCAGCCCGCCTAATTAAACATATCTTTTCTATATTTATTCCATAGTCCCTCATGCAAAATTCTGTTATTCCTTTTATCTCTCCTGTAATTGTCAGTTTCCCTTCGAGAGTGAAAGTGTATTCATAGAAGAAACAGTGATCCTTATTTCCATGCCTGGTATATAATAGATAAAAAAGCGGTTTTGGATAAATGACTGGATCTGAAGTTGGTAGTCATAGTGTATCTTAGATTCTACTTCAAAGGAGCTCTATTTCTCCCAGATTGTGCAGAGTGAGTTGTCACATTATAGATATGGCTTTCTAGAGTGTGGTAGCAAGGTTGTGCCCTAGAGTTTATTGACTATAGATTTGCAGCTTTTTTGCTGACGATGCATTAGGATTGTATCAGTTATGCTCATCCTCTCAATTAAATGTCAACCGTCATCATCATATGATTCAGAGTTCCATGCAGGAGTTCCCACATGACACCATGTACACTGCCTGATTGGCAGTGCTATCCCCTTCTAAGTCAGTGACTCAGTGATGGGAAGATGGCTAACGACCAGGTGAGACTTCTCTGCTTTCCTCTCACTTAAATTTAAGTTGTACCTTCTTCAACTGTGGTCAGACTTTCAACCTGTGAAATGTGTGTATTTTTCTTTTAAACAGAACAGCTGCTTATTGACCTAAGTAAAGAAGACACTATGCTCAGGTACAGGGGCTCGTGGTGGAGTTGTGCCCTGACCAGGAAGCTGATCAGGGAAATGCTGAGTTCTGTTATCATTTCCTTACCTGTAACAGACAAGAATTCCCACCTCAGTCTTCTGTTGAAGGAATGAAATCATAATACGTATAAAACAGAATATGCACTTTCTCCATTTCAGAATTATATCCAGTATAAGTTATTGCTAAGGAGATATTTCTTATTTCAGTTTTATACCACATCCTTCTTTTGAAAGGAAAATATAAATTTGGGAGCATGTTTTTATGCTCATTTCTTGAGCAAACTGAGATTGTTTCTTGTAGTTTTCACACACTCTGGTCCTTTGGTTTTCCTTTGCCTGTGTGATGTTACAAGAAAATAATTCATATAATATATGGTCACCTAAAAGTACAGGGGTTCATTCTCTAATATACTAAAGCCAGTGATGGCTCAGACAATAAACATGTTAATATTGTGATAGTTAAGCAGCAGGTGGCTAGCTTGATGAGGAACCAAAACTGAGATTGGGCAGTTCTAAAACACCTCTCTTACTGTTACAGCAAAATTATAGGAAATAACATAAATGACAAGTAGGAAACCAAGACAGTGACTTCTCTATGTCAGGGTGAATCACACACACTTGAATTTCATCTCTGACAAGCATGGACTTATTTGTGGGTGAGTTGGGCCTGTTGGGGCAGGGTGAGAAGTTGTATATAGGCAGCTACTTAACTTCCCAAAAGAGATAAAAATGGTAAACTGCTTGTCCTGTACTCTTTTATAAAGCTAAAGATCTTTGTGTTTCATGGGTGCTATCACTACAATGAACCTGGTGGTGGTGTTTGGGTGAAGTTTTATGATGGGTACAGATCTGAAGATCTTGGGAAGCAGTTGGAAGCCTTCCGTTTAGGTGCAGTAGCAGGAATTTTATACGGTAAAATGGTGAAAGTAGAGATGCATAAACATGCTGGAGAAGAAGTTTGGGTAAAGCGGAATGGTTACAGCTGTCCCATTGAGACACTGTCAGGTGGATGAAGGGAACAGGGCTGAAGGAGTGGGTGAAGAATGGGATGTGGTGGGAGAGTAGGAAAGAGGACCCACCATGTAAAAGGGACAGAAGCATAAAAAGGTAGGATTATTTTCAAGAATGATAGAGGAAAATCAATGGTAGTTAAATGATAAGACCTTTTGTTGGAAGATTTTGGTATCTGTTCTGAGGCTATTGAGAATTTTTTCCTGGTTATCTCTGCTATTATAGGTCAATAAAATTGTCTTTTTTTCCCCTATGATTTCTAGACTTTAACTTGACTAATTCTATAGCTTCTCAAGTATGGATATATAAAGGGAAGATAGGATTATTATCTTTGTTCTTTAATTCAGAAATGACAATTTCATGCAGTACTATGTTTTCACTCAAATTACTCTTCTTACACTTAAATACATATAGCTCCTAATTTTCTTAATTATTTCTAAAGTTTTGAAGGTTAAAGGAGGATTCTGACATTCTATTAAATAATTGAAAGTAAGAGAAACCCTGGATTATGAGTGGGCTTTATTCCAGTGATTACCAAACACATGCTTTCTAAATCATCAGAGACTGCTCCTCTGAGTTTTCTTCTTTGATGGTAAATAAATGTATTATGCATCTTACTATAGCTGCTTTAACATTTGGGTTGATTTCCACAAACCTTTTGGGCCATAGGGACATGAAACAGAAGCAAGATTTTAGTGTGTCCTTCATAATTAATTAACTGTATTTTAGAGGAAGTTCTTTCATCTCTCTGGGATTCTTTTTATTCATTTGTAAAATAGGGATAGAATAAACCCTTAAAGTGAGAGATAATGAATGTAAGCCAAAATTTCCTTGGCAAGGATACTATATAGATATGCTGTCTATAGGACAGTAGTTATATCACTTTCCATCTTAAAATAAAACCAATTACACAGTTTCGTTGAGTGACCTACACACATGCAGACACACACTCACAAATGTAAAGATATATTATTTCTGACTAATTCACTTTGATGCTTTTTTTATATTGAATATTAGTTGGTTGATTTTCTCATTTTTTTTTTTTTTTAGATTAAACCTTGTAAAAGCATGAAGCGTTTCTTCTTTCCCAAAGGATGTGAATTGGAGGCTTTTCTCTAGAAAAACGAATAGTTTCTGGATATTCAACGTAAAACATTTTTATCTTGAGAAATGAGGTTTGTTTAGTAACCTGCATATAGAATTTGAGCTGGTATTTGTGATGTGTTTATGTCTCACATTGTAACAGTCTAATAAAAAATTTAATAGGGCATCATAAGTGAAGGCGTGACTTTTAAGAAATCATGAAATTTATGAACAATCTGAATTTTAATTTTTATAATAACATTTCATTTTTATACCAGCACTTTTAAATCCTATAATGTGCTCATATCTGGATTATAAAGAGGATGGCATGTTTTCTCTCCAGACTTGCCGTTTTAAGCAAATACTTGTTTGGCCTGTGTCTAAAATAAGACTCCTGAAGCACCTCCTCAATCCCTAAATACAAAGTGTTCTAGTCCATTCTTAGCTTTCCTCACTACTCTGAGCTTAAAGATTTCTGGCTGCCTTTTGGGGACTAGGAAATGAGAAAGTGGATAAAATAACACTGGGCATAATTTAGAGTAAATCAGTTGGGTTCATTATTTAGTTGCTTTAAAGACAGGATTAACTCTGAACTGGATAGATTTTTTTAAGAGCCACATTGTATGTGTGTTTCTTTGTTCAGGACTAAAACATAGTGATACTGAAGTAATTATTTTACTACCTCTCTGTGAACAGAAAGGGATGGAATGCTGCTTGACCCTAAGAGAATAAAGTTAATGCAAGGCTTTTTAAAAAATGAACAAAGAGTCATACATAAGGATTTAAGTCAACTATTCATTGTCATCTAAGAGACCCAAACATAATCACTGTCAGGGTCACAGGATTTTTGAGCAAGAAAATGATACAAAAAAAATCAAATCAACTTATGTTCAGGCTTTAATTATTTTGCTTGTGACTTGATGGCATGACCCTGGGTTTTATTTCTTTTTATTTTGGAGACAGAATCTGAAGGGAAATAAATTATTTGATGTTCCTCAGCAGACAAATCTGCAGGTAGCTTACCACTTTTCATGTCAACATTTGCTCTGTTTGGGGTGAACAGAATTAAAAATATTTCTTGTAGACATATGGAGAGTAGGTGTGAAGCAATTCTCACTCTATTAACACATTTCTTGACAGCATCTCACATTGGTCAAGAAATGGTGGCAATTTTAAAGGAGCTGAGAAGTGTATAACCTGGGGGTGAGACATGTTCTAGAGATGGTTTAGGCAAAGCCTAGAGTTACATGAGCCTCTCTCTAAATAACTTGGATTGCTGTCAAAAGAGTTTGACTGAAGAGAATAACTGGAAGTAGATCGCTTTAAACAAATTTATATTCAGTTAAAAAAAAAAAAAGGTTCCCACCATGAATAAAATATTTAGAAGCTGAATCAGGAGGATGAGTTTCTCAAAGACAGAATTTGAGAAAAATGTGATCTTTGAGGCAATGGACATCTTTTATATAGTGAAATGCAATATCCTACTCTGGAAAATAGATTGTTCTGGGCTCTGGTCCTCCTACTTTCACCTTTGTTGTGCATCAGACCCTGTGGCTTAAAATGACACAAGGCAGAAAATACTTCCACTTAACAGATTATTCTGCAGCTAGCTATTTTTCTTTAAATGTATGTTTTCTTCTTGTGGACTCTCAAATTTTTTGTTTGTTTGTTTATTTATTTGACAGAGAGAGATCACAAGTAGGCAGAGAGGCAGGCAGAGAGAGAGGAGGAAGCAGGATCCCTGCTGAGCAGAGAGCCCAATGTGGTCCTCGATCCCAGGACCCTGGGATCATGACCTGAGCCAAAGGCAGAGGCTTTAACTCACTGAACCACACAGGTACCCCAAAGACTCTCAAATTTTGTCTGAGAGTAACCGGGACAACTTTTACAGGTATATGGAATATATTTTCTCATCAAATCTTATCAATGTTTTGACAAGAAAACTTTCTCTGATGAGATCAGATTTGGTAAAATATAATATAGTTATAGATGGGTCATTTTGCACATAAAATGGCTGCACATTGATAAAGATAGAAGTGGAAAAAGTGAAACATTTGCCAACAGGCTTTTAAATTGTACCCTTCTTGAATTTGGGTGGGTGTTGTCACTGATTTGGTGGGGAAAAAAGATTTCTGGACTTCTAGTGAGCCATGTCTGTAAGACTAAATGTTTATGAGACTTCTGTCCACCAGTTCATGTAACATCTCCAGTTTCAAAAAAAGAAAAAAAAAATGTTGTTCTTCCTACAGCTTTGTGTTAGTGGCTTGGAGCAAACTCTCCCCAAAACACATTGGATTAAAAACAGCTGGATATGGGACGCCTGGGTGGCTCAGTTGGTTAAGCAGCTGCCTTCGGCTCAGGTCATGATTCCAGCGTCCTGGGATCGAGTCCCACATCGGGCTCCTTGCTCATCAGGGAGCCTGCTTCTCCCTCTGCCTCTGCCTGCCATTCTGTCTGCCTGTGCTTGCTCTCTCTCCCTCTCTCTCTCTCTGACAAATAAATAAATAAAATCTTAAAAAAAAAAACAGCTGGATAATCCAGATAGTTTTTCTTATTTTTATACTTTATGGATTTAGAGATAAGGAAGCAATTAGCAAAAGACACGCTGATGGAGTGTCTTTAAGATTGGCTAAACAGTAAAGGAAAACAGAACTTGCTTTTACATGAGTCTAATGAGTTATTAGAGAAATAGAGCACATGTGTATGCACTTAAAATGAAATCCCTAAAATTGTAACTTTAGCTGTGACTTTCACCAGAAAAAAAGTACTTACCATGTGAGATGAATTGGAACTCATTAAACTGGGATTTACCTTGGATTTCAATTTTTTTTTTTCCTTTGCCTTGTTTTTGTCATTGGGATATTTAATGACATATTCATTGACATTCCTTTTGTAGGGACATCTGGGTAGTGCAGTTGGTTGAGCATCCATCTCCTCACTTCAGTTCGGGTCATGATCTCAGGGTGCTGGGACCAAGCCCCATGTTGGGCTCTGTACTCAGCCTGGAGTCTAAGATTCTCTTTCCCTCTCTCTCTGCCCCTTTTGCTCATTCTCTCTCTCTTCTTCTCTCAAATAAATAAATAAATGTTTAAAAAAATACATTCTCTTTGCATCTCAGTAATTGTTATTAAATGTGTTTGGACTCCTAATCTATTCCAGAATCATGGCTCTGAGATGAGAGGCATGAATAGTGAAGAAAGGAAAGATACGTTTAGAAAGAACTTGTCTTCTATTCTTAACAAGTTTCTTTAGTAGGTTAATGTTTTCTTAAGTAGTGCTCTATTCGATTCTTGGTAGGTTAATAACAACAACTATATACTTTATAATAAACAGCTTATTCTGATCTTTAAATCTCAATCATTTCTTTTAATCTTTTGATTGAAACTTTATTATTTTCAAATTATGACTGATTTTAAAACTCTGGTAACATGGAAATGTACAAAAAAGCAAGTGTCAATTATTCAATAATATGCTATATAGAAATAAACATGCTTTGCGTTAAAGTTAATATCTTCCTTATATACTTTAATTTAGATTTTGTTTTTAATTGAGATTTTAACTTATTATGAATAATACTATATTAAATTAGTGGGCAACCAGCATTAAAACAATGGAATAGAATAGAAAATTCATTGCATATAACATGCATAGGTGTATTAAAGAAACTTAATTGCATGTGTGTGTGTGTATTTGTGTGTGTCCTCCCTGATGTAAATCTTGTTTTGTCCTGTAGTTCATAGTCAAATATATTTGAAAGCTAATGACTTGGACATTAGGTTCAATGGATGAAGGCAACCTTAATCCAAGAGAGCAGAATGGAAGACTATTGTTATATATAATTACAGTTGAAAATGGAAAAAGATCAGGGACTATAAAAGAGAGAATCTGCATTGGTAATCTCAATGTTCAAAATTTTAAAACATGTAATTTTTTTTTTAATTTTATTTTTTATAAACATATATTTTTATCCCCAGGGGTACAGGTCTGTGAATCGCCAGGTTTACACACTTCACAGCACTCATCACAGCACATACCCTCCCCAATGTCCATAATCCCACCCCCAACCCCCCCTCCCCCCATTAACCCTCAGTTTGTTTTGTGAGATTAAGAGTCACTTATGGTTTGTCTCCCTCCCAATCCCATCTTGCTT
>NW_019154105.1:47157359-47177045 GCF_002288905.1 Enhydra lutris kenyoni | reverse complement strand
GCGACCTGAAGTAGTCTCAGCCTGCTACTTCTCCGCCATCTTGACTCCTCCTAAAACATGTAATTTTTAACAGAGATGTGCAGTGATGAATGTAAGATAAAGCATAGAGGTTAAGGAGTCAGAAATTGTGGACTTAACGTCAGTTGCCTCTTCTACTAAGGAGAGCATAAACCCCAGAATTATAGTTGCTTTATCTTTAAAAGACATTAAAAACATTTCTAATAACTAGTTCAGTGTGCCTCAGGATTGTAACTAGGATAAAACAAATTACCTGATTTGAAAACATTTTGTAAAGTATAAAGCATCAAATAAATGAATAACATATTTTTTAATTTATTCTAGGAATTACCCTATGTCTGAAAAGGTAAGAGACTTCATAAAATGACACTGTGTAAACCTATTACACTTTTTTCTAAATTCTAAATTTTGCATCCACATAAAGAAATGGAAGCAAGGTTAATTGTTAAAATCCAACAATAGCTGCATTATGGACATCCAAGTGAGAAACATGTGATTGTCTGAGAAGGGTTGCCTAATAGGATGTACTCCAAGATCAAAAGTGCAAACACAGTGAGAAAACGTACAACCTGAACTGGAAAGATTGAGATCAGATGACTCCGATGGCTGATGGCAGAGACAGTTTGATAAAAGGCACGCAAGATAAAAGATCGCAGAATCAAAGAAGGAACTGTTTATTCTCAAAGATGAGGTGCCATGGCATTTGGAGCATGAAAGATGTGGTTGTTATATTAAAAAAAATCTATAAAGGCCTTTAAGCCAGTGGTGGTATTGTAGGACAAAAGTGAAACAAGTCAGTGAGTTTTATTGTAAGAGGTTTGGAAAAGAAAATCAATGTTTTCTTTATCAAGGGCTGGTTCTCCCTTCTTTGAATTCTGTGTGAAGTACTAGTCATATGTATAAACTCGACTCAGGGTTGTAAGAAGGAGATCAAGCTTCAAGTACAGTGTGGGTGAAAAGTGGAGGAAGTTTCAGTTTTTTCTCCATTCGAAGTGAACATTGTCCCTACTGGACTGAATTTTGAAAATCAGGTAGCTATGGCTAAATTAGACCACATTCAGTAGCTTTGAAAACAAGATTCAGAATTCAAAAAGCCATGAAGTGTTTAAGAAGTTTAGATTCAAAATGCTTTGGAGATTAAAACTCAAGGTTCGTAAACAGGCAGAAAGATAAGTTTGTTGTTTTCATGGTTAAGAAAAAGTATTCCCTGGTGAATCAAAACTGAGCTAATGTGTTACTGAAATGATGTGGCTGATTTACAACAGACATAGTAAAGGACTAGAATAGAAGTATTCAAAAGACATTGTTTTCAAGAAATAATTTGAAGAACTACTATAAACCATTTTAATCACTAATATAAATAATTTTATAATGATGTATCAAAAATAGCTCATTTATCGAATGTCTTCTGTGCATAACATTTCAAAAGTAATTTACATAGACAAGTTCTATTTATCAAAACAACATGGAGGGGTGCCTGGGTGGCTCAGTGGGTTAAAGCCTCTGCCTTCGGCTCAGGTAATGATCTCAGGGTCCTGGAATCAAGCCCCGCATTGGGCCCTCTGCTCAGCAGGGAGCCTGCTTACCCCTCTCTTTCTGCCTGCCTCTCTGCCTACTTGTGATCTCTCTTTCTGTCAAACAAATAAATAAAATCTTAAAACAACAACAACAACAACAAAAAATGGAGAGCTTATTATAATCATTTTACAGACAAGAGACCCAAGGCCTAATCTAGGAGGAGCTTAGGTACACAGCTGGATTCTGTAAATGTCCAAACAAGTAATCAACACTTCTTTATGTCCAAAGATTTTTTTTTTCACCTCTTCTCCCCATTGTGTTCCTCCTTCCTCCTTCTATATGACCTACTTCCAAAAACAGAAACCTATGACCTCATAAAGAAAGGAGCAACCAGGCAGTATATGGAAAAGGCCCAGGGTTGAAAGACAGAAACCCTGAATGCTGGTTTTGCTTCTTTCTGTTAGCTAATGTTTAATTTGGGAAATTCTGCAAAGTGACAATTTCTCTGCAAAGTGACAACTAAATATGTGCCTTCTGCCCTGGAACAGTGTAAGTGAATAGTTCTGGAGAAGCATTTTTGAATATCACATGCAAAAATTTCTACTTCTAGAACAGGATTTTGTGATGAAAATATGACCCTCAGTCTCAAGCCTTAAAGTTAAGATAATTAAGAACTTCTGGTTCTAGGTTTATGACAAATAAAAATTGAAATCCTCCAGAATCAAACCCTCTAGTACTTAGAAATACTGCAAAAATAATATTTTTAAAGCATATATCATACATTTAATACCTTTAGCCCTCTCAATCCCAAAATTTGGCATATATGTAAAAAATAGAAATTCATTGCACTACTTATTAAAGCATTACTAGTAAAATTCATAAAAAATTGCACAAACTGTTATCAAGATGTCAAGTGATTTGGCTACAGATATTTACAGTAGATACATTTAAAACCATGTGTTAACAGATACAGTTAAATATAATTTGAAGAAAAGACTGAGCAAGTGACTCCAAAGAAAAAAAAAAATCCCTATAAGCTTCATAATCGGAAACAACCTGTAAAATGATGTAACTAGATGTACCAATGAGGGGAAATATCTTTGTAATGAAGACCTAAAGGTATCTGTAAAAATATTCTTATAAAAGTGTTGGTAGATTTTATTTCAAATATTAAAAGATGCTCAAGTTTAAGGAGGTTAACAAATCAACTAAATTTTCCTTGAGTTAGATAGGAAGGAAAGATAGGAAGGGGGGAATGATAGGAGGGAGGAAGGAAGAGAGAGAAGGAAGGAGGGGGGAGAGAGAGGAGGAGGTGGAAAGAAAGAAGAAAAGGAAGGAAGGGAGGGAGGAAGGAAGGAAGGAAGGGAGGGAGGAAGGAAAGAAGGAAGGAAGGAAGGAAAGAAAGAAGGAAGGAAGGAAGGGAGGGAAGAAGGAAGGAAGGAAGGGAGGGAAGAAGGATGGATGGAAGGAAGGAAGGAAATACAATTCTTCAAGTGCCAAAATCCAAGAGAGAAATGAAAAACAGAGCTATTTGAACTTGAGCTCAACCACCAATGCATCTGGAGATAGACACGTATGCTGACACAATCTTGTGCTCTTTAATCCCAAAGTCAAAGAAAACATTTTAAAAACAAGCAGAAAGGAATGAAAGTTTATCCTTTTTTTTTCTTTTTTTCTTTTTTTTAAAGATTTTATTTATTTAAAACAGAGAGAGAGAGATCACAAGTAGGCAGAGAGGCAGGCATAGAGAGAGAGGAGAAAGCAGGCTCCCCGCTGAGCAGAGAGCCCGATGCGGGCCTCGATCCCAGGACCCTGAGATCATGACCTGAGCCGAAGGCAGAGGCTTAACCCACTGAGCCACCCAGGTGCCCATGAAAGTTTATCCTTAAAAAGCAATGATTAAACTGACAACAGGCATATCAAGACCATCAATTTAAGACAGAAAGGCAAAGCTATACTCTCCTCAAAAGGTCAAGAAAACAAAACAAATCTGTCTACAACACCCAGCAGAACTGTTGCTCAGGAGCAAGTGTTATCTTTAAAAAAATTATTACTTATTTTAAAAAATTATTATTAGAAAAAGCAGACACTGGAATAAGGATTCATTTGAAGATGATTTTCTAGGATGTATTCCTAGAAAAAATTGGTATGACTGAGAATGAAAGGAAGATTTAAAATTTTTAATAAATAGTGCTGAAGAATCAAGTAGTCATATAAACAACAATAATTAATTTAGAGGGTATGTACCTAAATACGAATGTTAAAAAGTTTCTAGAAGAAAATTTAGGAGAATATCTTTACATCTTTGGATAAACTTCTTAAATAGAACACAAAATACACTAATATGGCTAGTGTCTAAGTTTAATGCATTGGACTTAATTAAAATAAGAACATCTGTTCACCAAAAGAAACCATCAATCAAGCGAAAATGTAAGCTACACACTAGGAAAAAAATGTTTTCAGCATATACATCTAATGAAGAATATGAAAAGCTCTCCAAAAACAGCTTTAAAACAAATAAAACTGCTATTTTTCTATGGGCTTTTTAGTATGAGACATTCATCTTTGTTATCTCCTGATATATCATTTATATCTTATTTGCTAGGATTTAGCTGGAAGATCACAGAGCTACAACTGCGAGTAAGAAAGATACCCTTCATTTTTATTTTGGCCATGTGTCCAGATAAAATTCAAGATGTTCTTACTACAAAATTCCGGGAATGTGTATAAAATTAGTTAGATAGCAATCCTTAAAACACAATTTTGATGTACACAGTGTGATTAATATGTTATTGAATTACTTTACTGAAGATAATTCTTATGCTATGTTTTTTCCCCCCTAAGTTCTGAGTGAGGGAGAAGCTTAGAAATTAAAAGCTAAATAAAACAGAGGTGCCTGGGTGGCTCAGTCAGTTAAGCATCTGCCTTCAGCTCAGGTCATGATCTCAGGATCCTGGGATTGAGCCTGGCATCAGGCTCCCTGCTCAGCAGAGAGTCTGTTTTCTCTCTGCCCCTCACCCCTCCTCATGCTTTCTCTTTTTCAAATGAATAAATAAAATCCAAAAAAAAAGGTAAATAAAACATTGCCCCTGTTTTCAAGGAGCTGATAGTCTAGTAGGGGAAGGTGAAATGTATAAATAATCTTAACATTTTTTAAATTAAAATGTACTGATATTTGAGTTCACATTTAGAAAAGACAGCTCCAGAAGAATTTTGAACAACTTCATTAAGAAAGATATTTTAAGGTAGATGAAACTCATGGATGCATTCATAAAGCTGGGATATTTTAGGTAGCTATGAAAAAAAAATAGTTCAGTTTCCTAAAGAAGTGTGAATGTAGTAGGCCTTAATTGTCAAATCTTGGCCTTTACTTATTAAGGAAGGAGAATCCATTAAAATTTCTGAGCCATGATGCTTAAATTGTGTGTGTGTGTGTGTGTGTGTGTGTGTGTGTCTGTGTGTGTCTGTGCATGTGTGTATGTGGAATTTACTATTATTTTGTGTCACATCACATTCCATTTTTTAGAATTTGTTTATTTGAGAGAGAGAGAGAGAGAGAGAGAGTGTGTGTGTGTGCACATGTGTTGGGGGAGAATGGAAGGAGAGAAACTTCAAGCAGACTCTCTGCTGATGGTGTAGCCCAATGTGGGGCTTGATCTCATGATCCATGAGAGCATAACACGAGCTGAAACCAAGTTGGGGGCTTAACTGACGGAGCCACCCAGGTACCCCGGAAGTTGGTCTTCTAATACAGAAAAAGCAAATAAAAGGAATCTGCAGAACAAAAGTGCCTAAAGCAAGATAATTCCTGAACCAATACTTTCCAGGTTCTCAGTAACATGAAGTCAAGACTTCTGAACTAGGACAGTTCCCTTTAGTTTTAGACGAGACTTCTAGCTTCATAATCTGCCCAATTTACAAGGCAATATTGTTCATAGTAAATATTAATACTGATTAAAAGCTCATCATTCATAAATGAACTGAAGCATTACACAGCCAGCCATATCCAAACCCCTGGTGGAACTTTCAAGCCACGTGATGAAGCCGTGAGAAGGACACTAGGAAGGAACAACCAAAACCGGAGGAGAAGGCATTGCCATCTGGCCTGTTTGATGTCTTCTCCATCTTCCCATGACCATGGCTGTTTGACAGAGTGAAATAAGCTGCAAGAACTTTGGGGAAGGACTGTGGAGAAATGCATGTTCACTTTTCCCATGCAGGGCTTTCACTCCACTGGCTTGTCTGACCTTGAAAGGTTGATGGGTCCAGCAAGTAATACATGAGGCCAGAATACCTGGGCTCATGAGAGAGAGGAGTTGGTCCCAGGAGGTTCAAGCATAGAGCGTATGTAGAAATTGATGGTCCAAAACAAACAGAGCAAAACAAAAGAGAATTTAGTAATAGGAAATTTGTTCCCAATGGCAGGGATTAGAGCATGAAGAAATGGACTATAATTCGATGCATAATAAGTTATCAACTGCTTTATGACTGAAGTGGGACCTGATAAACTGATGCCTGACTCTGATTTTTAATCCTTATGTGAAGTAGAGACTCTTTTCGCATATTCTGTATAAGAAAGGAAGGAGTTATGTCAGCGTTTCTCAACCTCTGTGTTATATACATTTGGGGCCAGATAATTCTTTGTTGTGAGCAACTGACTTGTGTGTTGTAGGATGATTATCAGTAACCCTGACCTCAACCTGCCAGATCCCAGAAGCGATCCTTATAGTCTTAGGAACCAAAAATGTCTCTAGAAATTTCTCCTGGGGGGATAATATCACCCCTGATTGAGCATCACTAGTCTAGGTAATTCAAATAAATGAACACACAGAATGTCCGACCATAATCAAATTGCTCAGCTACATCAAGTCATGGTGTAATAATAATAATATTCACCTTACTAGGTACTCAGATGTTGGTCTGATGGCTCACTAGGCTAGAAAAATATTGCATTTGAGTGTAGCAATGGTATCCATACTCATTTCCACAACTAGACCTTCATATGTGAGTAGTAAAGTAGATTCTCTCCCGAGAGAATATAGACTGAATATTTACTCTGTTTGGCCTCTTCTTTCATAAGACAGGAAAAAGACAATTCACTGAGGTATGATACAAGCCCAAATTTTGATATCTCTATCCTCTATCTTCTTTTGGATCTCTCTCTTTCCTCCATGCCCCCTTCCTCTCTATAGAAAGATGAGGAGGAATTTGGTATAAATAAAAGTTCCATTTGTGCAACTTGCCTATCTGGTAGCCAAATCAGGAAGTTAATATTATGTCATTTTTCTAAACCTTATACAGTCCTATCTTCCTGCTCTTTTAAATTAACTTTACAATTGTAATATTTCAAGGGTAGGTTACGATTTATACAGGTTTTTTTTTTTTTTAAATCCCTAACTTACTAAAAAAAATTCCAGGTCAACACTTTAGTTTGCTGAAATTCAGATATTTTTATACTCAAACACACGAGGCTTTCAGCACAACAAGGTGAACTCAATAGCAAGTCAAAATACATTCTCTGCAATGTGAAAATGACCTGCCATATGGGAACACTTCCAGTGCAGGGAAATGTGTCTCTGCTGATGTATAGATAGCGTTTTAAAATGTTCACAGAAGCACTCTTCAAAACTATTCAGGCTAGCACATATTTTTAATTGTTCTTTAATGTTTGGGAGAAATAAACGTGTGCAATAATATTTTGTTGATTTTTCAAGTTAAAATGGCAAATAAAATTTTATGTGGATGATAAATCCCTTTGTAGAATACTATAGCTGAATTTGCTGAATGAATTAAGGTAAATGAAACCTGTGAGTTAACTTACCCTAAGGTAAATGCAATCCAGTGAAACTCAAATAAAATATGTTTACTTCTAATATGAAATTTTTTTAAAATGATGAGTCTATGTGTAAAAATGGTTTCTATGAGGGCAAAATTCTACTGAATAACTTGCCGTTGCCAGGTAGAGCAATAGATGTATATATATATATGTATGTATGTATGTGTATGAACATATATGTTTATTAGGCATATCAAGGTGAGCTTATGTGAGTAGTATGGTATAATAATTATTTGATGACTGGGATTGATTCTTACCAAATGTGAGTTTTCTTTTTCTTCCTTTTCTTTTTCTTACTTTCTTCAACTAGTTGAGGTCAACACCCCTGAAACTTTCTGGAAAGTAGTTTCAAAGGTGGGGAGAGCCTGTTTAATCATATTTGCATTCAAATCATTACATAACATGCTTATATCATGGAAAGTCACATCAGAAAAGTAGCCCAAACCTTAGAAATGGGGTTTTATCATTGAAGGAGGTAATATACTGAGAGACAAACAAGATGTGGGCTTTGAAGTGAGACAGTGCTGACTTCAAATCGTATCTCTGTCACTACTGCAGCCTCTGTTATCTAGGGAAGGCTAGTTAACCTTTCTGTGCTTAAGGTTCTGCATCTGTAAAATGGAGAGGGTAACTCCAATCTCATAGCATTACAGGGAGTATAGTGTTGCAAGGATTACAGTGTGTGTGTGTGTGTGTGTGTGTGTGTGTGTGTGTGTGTGTATAATATTCATTTATGCAAATCTGCACCTATGTATATAAGTGCATCCACAATATTTATCTATGTATTTATACACATATATGCATGTACACACACACATCTGGTATAGCACAGGTACCTTCAAAACACATTAGTTCATTCTCATTTCTGAAACAAAACAAGACACAGAAACTATAGGCACTGAATTAGAATAAAGACTTAAGAAAAACCCCAGTTTTGAGTTTTGATATTTTCCTTCCTAGCTGTGTGAATTTAGACAGTGAAGCAAACTTCCCTGAGACACAATTTCCTGAGTAGTAAAATAAGGCTACTGGAACATTAAATGGTATCAGACCATTGTATCCTTCTAGATGACTAACCATGGGGCTGTATCTCCGAATTGAAGCTCACTTAGAAACCCAATATGGAAAAGAGATAATTTGTGGAATTCTCTAACTCAAGGGGGGTGGACAAAGCCTCCTCTGTGGGCTCTGCAGAGTACAACTTGGTAATCATTAAGTTTTATAACCCTCAAGGGTTTTTCAGTTCTAAAATAACCAAAGTAACAGGTCTTAGCTCAGACATGGTCCTACTTACAGATAAGGAATGATATTATCATTCTAACTTGACCATTTGAAATTGTATATGATATATACTACTTCAGCAGCTGAAATGCCTAAATGTTGGGTATGACCTCAACTGCAGATGTTCAGAGACTATGTTTCTGGCATAATTCAAGTCGACTGCTAGCTATAAAAATCCTACAGGATAATACACATGAAATTCCTTTGAGAAGTCTAATTCTCTGTGCTTATGCATGCCTAAGAGTTTGTTCTTATTATTCCTCACTTCCTCCAGCCCCATTTTATTCTCCTATCCTTAAAGAAGTGTTTCTGCTTGATTGTAAAGACAAAACAAAAATAATAACAACAGAAACCACACAGGCTTTGCTATGGGCTGAATTATGGATCCTCCCCCCAAATTTATATGTTCCAGCCCTAACCCTTAGTGCCTCAGCATTTTAAAGATAGGACCTTTAAAAAGGTAATTAAGTTAAAGTGAGACCATTAGGGTATGCTTAATCTAATCTGACTGGGCTCCTCATAAGGAGAGAAAATTTGGCCACACAAAAAAAGACGCCAAGGACCTGTGTGCACTGACAAAGTAGGAGACCTGAGAGAAAATGGCTATCTGGAAGCTAAGGAGAGGGGCGTAGAAGAAACAAATCCTATCAACACCTTAATCTTGGAGTTCCAGCATCCAGAACTGTGAGAAAATACTTTTCTGTATAAATCACTGGGTCTATGGTAGTTTATGACATCACCAGTAAAGTAACACATGTTTCATATGCCACTTTAAAATACTAATATTTTAGGGTATCAGAATGACATTTTGAAGGGGCCAATTTCTGGTATGAGTTCTTAGATATAAAATTAAAACCTAAAACTTAAGGTTGAAGTAACTTAATGTGTTGTTTTCTCCACATCACTGTTTATTTTCATCATAGTTCTTCATCACAATCTGAAATTTGATTCTTCACTTACTTTCTACAACTCCCTCAAACTAGAATTTAATTTTAATGAAGGCAGGGAGTGTGCAGTTTGTACAATATTTCATCACCAAATGTCAGGAGACCACCTGGAGTAAAATAAGAGTTAAATACAAAATCTTCAAGGGGTGCCTGGGTGGCTCAGTTGCTTAAGTGTCTACCTGTGGCTGTGGTTATGTTCCCGGGGTCCTGGGATAGAGCTGGGCATGGGGTTCCCTGCTCAGCAAGAAGCCTTGTTCTTCCTCTCCCTCTTCTCCTCCTCCCACTCATGCACTCTCTTCTCTGTCAAATAAATAAATAAATAAAATCTTAAAAAAAAAAAAGTCAAATTATCATTTGATTAAAGCATAGTGTTTTGAGTAATTTATCATCATAGATTAGTAGGAATGACATGATTTACTTCATCATGAAGCAGTGAAGCATTAAAGCAATGAAAACACAACCACCAGCAGCTTTCAATTATTTATGATGGTGGAGAGTCAACTATAATATTCTGCCTTATACAAACAGGGAAAGATTTTGAAGGGTTAACAATGGCTGAAATATGTTGTGATATTATTTTAAAATGCAGTGTGTTTGCCACACGTTTTTGAAGTGTGAAATTCAAGGCCATTGTTTGAAAACCCAAAAGCACTTTAGGGTTTTTATAAAGATGCCTGAGTTTTGGTAAACATTTTGTGCAGTCTCCGGAGACATTGTTTAACTTAAGTTATAAGTGACCTTTAAACCCAATGAATATGTTTCAAGAAGTGTATTTTAGTTTATTTGAAGTGGGAAGAAAATGAGTGATAAATTTTGTTTATTTTCAGCTGTGAGAGAAATGCAAGTTCATAGCATGATGATGTTAATTGACTGGTAAAAATTTAGACTGGATGTTCAAAGAATTAATGTTTCAGCAAGCATTCAATATATCAAAATGTGTCTATTTTTGAGAAGCTGAATTTAAAATCTTCCAAGTACATAAATTCCTGGTAAAAGCAATTATGAACTTCTGCTTTTGTCTTTGTAAGACAAAAGACTTCCAGTGACAAATTTTGAAGACTAATTCATGGACTTCATAAACTGAATCGCATTTGGCAGTGTACATTGTATTCTGTTCATTGCATAGTTAGCATATATATTTTAATTTTTTCTGAAATGTTATATTTTATTCAATAACCTAATCATAATTTTTTGGTTTCTATTTTAATTATTTTTATTGTGTTTCCTCTTTATCATTAAATTTTCAGTTCAAAGCATGGTTTCAAATTTTGGCAAGTTGCAGTTGCAATCTGAATCCTGCCACTTGCTAATTGTATGACCTTTCTGAGCCTCAATTTTCTTATTGTTACATATTATAATAGTGCATATATTTCAGTTGCCCCAAAGAATAAATAATACAATATATGTAACATTGATATTGCCTGACACATCGACACAAGACATTGTAACTATTTTTATTTTTGTAGGAGTTTCATTTGTGTATGTGCGTGCGTGTGAGAGATAGAAAGAGGTAGCGAGTTACTTACTTAGTCTAGACATTTAGGTAACTCCAGTTCTAGCACTAGTAGATGCTAATCAATGTTCAATTTGTTTAATTCAAGACTTTGATAAATTAATCTTCATGAAACTAATGTTTCAGGTAATACTTTATAAATTATTCTATTTATAGAAAATTGCATCGCATTTTTTTGTGGCTACTAAGAGAATAGATTGTATCTGTAAGTAAGCAACACAACAAAGATATTTGCTAGTTTTTTTTAATAAAGGAATTATTACTTAAGTTTAAGTTTTCAGACTCTTTTTTTGGAAAACGTCATCACCATCTATGCTGTAAGCAAATCTATCATCTTCAAAAGTTTCCTCCTGCTCTCTTTATTATTATCATATTACCTTTTTGTGTTAAGAACACTTAACGTGGTTAAGCATCTGCTTTTGGCTCAGGTCATGATCTCAAGATCCTGGGATGGAGCCCCACATCAGGCTCCATGTTCAACAGGGGAGACTGCTTCTCCCTCTGCCCTTCCCCCCCTGCTCCTGCTCTTTCTTGCTCACTTTCTCTCTCTGTCTCTCAACTAACTAACTAATTAACTAACTATATATATATATGTATATATATATATATATATATATACATATATATATATTTTAAAGAACACTTAATATAAAGTCACTTTGAGGCTAAATAGTTTTTTTAATCTGAAAATAAGTTGTGTGGTTTTGTATAAATCTATTATAACAGATTGGGTATCCAGGAGATAGACTTTGAGATAACAATTTACATGCAGCAATGTTAGTGACATTCTTAGGATCAACAATGAGGAGGAAGGAGTGAAAAAAGCAAGATTGGGCAGAGGGAGATATTGGGCTGTGATTAGTAACAAGAAAGATTTTAGCCAGCCCATGGGTCTTTGTATTCCTGCACCTACTGCAGGCTGCCCTAAGACAGGAGTATGACCTTGCAGGAGGTGACTCCCTTTAGAAGAGGACAATCACTGGGAAGGTGGCAGCTTCAAAGTGGTAAACCATGTGATAGGAACCTGGATTCCATGTTGATGTGCTCATGTCTGTACTTCTTTTGCTCTAAAGTGGTCTAAATGCAAAGTTACTTAGCATCCTGTGTCAGTAGACCATTAGTCTTTGAATAGTAGTCTTTGATTAGTGGTCTTTGATTAGTGTCCATTAGTCTCTAATAATAATGCTAGATTAGGCTTTTCTGGAAGGAAAGGCAAAATCATACTCAGCATATATATAAATTCAATCAAGATATTACTGATTCTTCCTTCCAGAATCTCCTCCCTAAAATGTTTAGTGGAATCAGTGTTCCACCAAGTGGCTATTTGGACTCCTGTAGGAATAGTGCTATATTGGGAAATTAACACTGGTCTTGTTTGCTGGCAGTTGGACATTTAGCAGTAGCAGTGATAAAAGGGGATCCATGTTCTTGGACCCAAACATCCCTGGTAGGCATGACTACCCAGTTGATGGGCCCATTGTGCCAGCACTGAAGTGGCTGATGGACATCATCTGGATGATGCCCGCTGACCCAGTCCATCTGTTTAGCTGTTCAGTGTTTTTCTAGGGTAGAAATTTTCTGATAAGCACTGACATGTAATATAAAGATGGTCATAGGTCATGCTTATTTTCAATATGTCTATTCTACAGACTTCATTGTGCTCCTATCTGAATCTTTCTAAGTCCTTTATCCCTTGGCCAAGAAACTCACCAATGTTCATAAGTCTATATACATTCTAAAAAGTGGACACATCTCTTTCTACATATGGTAAATGGCCAGGCCAACCATTCAAATATCTATCCAGCAAGAGAATTTCCCCCCACAGTTGTTTTTCAGAGCCAGCTCCCAGTGGGATTAGAGGCAGTCAAGTCCATTTAAATGTGAGTTGCTGATAAAATAGTGGTGGATGACATGGAGGCCCTGGCTACCTGCTCATGTCCTCCTGTCCTGTTCATCTATAATCCTGATTGAAGCACTTCTATACCATAATAGATTACCGTTAGGCACATGGACCTTATGAGGCCTGGCAAAAGCTGAGTGGGATGGTAAGTTTATGTGTCAACTTGGCCAGGCCACAGTCCCATATTATTCAACCAAATGCTAATCTATGTATTGCCTTGGGAGTATTTTGTAGATGTAATTAACATCTTTGATCAATTGACTTTAAGTAAAGAAAATTATCCTAGATAATCTGGGTGAGCTAGATCTGATTAATTCAAAGATTTTAAGAGCAGAATTGAGATTTCCCTGAGGAAGAAGAAATTCTCTCTGTGGACTGAAGTCTTGGCTCCTTTCTGAAAGTTCTCTTATCTTCCTGATGGTCTGGGCTATGATTTCTGACTCGCCTAGCCAGCCCCCAAAATCAAATAAGCTAGTTTCTTTAGTTTCTTACAATAAATTTCCCTGCCCACTACATATATGTATATATATATAAAAGCCCCCTGATGTAGTCAACATCCAAATATTTGTAAGAAATTATCTCATATCCTCTGCAGTATATTTGTCTTCCAAGGATTCCAACCTCACCACTTCTTGTTCATCTAGTCTCATGAGGTTGAAGTCATCCATCTGTGTGATTTCCACTCTGTCCAGTTCCCTTTGGATGATTTGTTATAGGGCAGTAGTGTTATCACAGGCCTGTGGCAAGAAAGGTACAGATTTTCCCTGTTATCTGAAAGTAAACAATTCCTATGAAAACGTTTGTAAACTGAAATGGCATAAAGAAAAAAAAAATTACCATGAATTTATATGGAAAAATTTTGGGATATTCCCAGACTCCAAAAAATAATCTCTTTAAGGCTTTTCTGATAGCTTACACCATATCTTGCTAAGGGATGCACAAAAGAAACTGAGATAAAGTTCAGAGGCTCCCAGGTGTAGCTCAAAGCTGTGGCGGTTTGATGCTGAGATGCTGAATATAATTCCTGGGGAAGAAACTTGGTGGCACCATTCCTGCTGATCCAGATGCGGGCAATTTCTGTAATGGCTAGCTACAAAACAAACACTGAAGGCTATTTTAGCTTTTCGCTCTTTTTACATAAAACAAGTATCCTCTTAGAACTTCATTCAGTGAGTGAAAACTTTTGAAGTAATGTAGATAACGTAAATGAACGTGGCTGTAACCTTATTTGAACTAATTTTGTATTCAAAGAAGCCAGAGAACGTGTTTTCCTGTGAGAAAGATAAAGATATAATAGTGTTTCTCAATCTATGCAAACAGAAGAAATTAAAGATTGATGATCAGGAAGCTAAGAGTAGCCACCCCAATTAAAAAAAAATTCTTGTATCTCAGTTCCTATCTATTAGAATGGACTATGAAGTCCCCAAAGAATGTAGAAAAAGGTCCTGGAAATGGGAAGGAAGATTTAATACTTGTAAGTATTTATTTTTGTTACCTTTATTCTGTAAACAATATGGAATTTTCAGATAACTTATTTTCAAAGTATTTGCAAATTAACAGGAGGACATTATACCACCCCCACCAAAAAAAGGGGACTACTTCCTGGTGCTTGGAGTTTGCCAGTCCTGGACAGCACTTATGTCATTAACCTTTAAAATAACGTAGATAACATAAATGTACGTGGCTATAGACCTTATTTGAACTAGTTTTGTATTAAAAGAAGCAAGAAGAAGTGTTTATTTTTCTTTCTTTTAATGCAATTAAAACGTAAACTATCCAAATCCAGTATGAAGATTTACTTGTGTTCACTCACCATGGGAAATGACACTGACTGCTTCCCAATTTCTGAATGTGATATTCTAGTAGGTGAACACTTTCATCTCAAGTGCTGTCATATGTATTTGCCCCCGTGAGCATCTTTTAGGTTTCTGCCATCAGATCAGCAAGTTGCCTTCAATGTGTGGTATTTTATCATGTTACCTCCCCGTGGTAAATTCTAATTCTTCCTTGGCTTGGCTGTGACCACCTGTTCTCCCACAACTGTTTCAATTTATAAACCATATGCTGTAGTCACAGCTGAGAACCGCTGTAGACAAGATGTGATTTCTCATAAATATTTCATAAATTCAAAGTTTCTTGGACTCCAAAATAATCTGAAAACACTGATTTTACTGAAAGCCTCACAGAGACTGACATACACTCTTTATTATCATCACCGTTATTTAGGCAAAGAAAGATAAAGTTTATAGCCTTATAAAATAACCTGCCTCAATACTAGAACAGCATTACCTGGTATTTATGATTTTTGACAAACACAGCCGCAGCCTATGGTAAAATAATTCAAGTGCAGTAATTGGTCTGAAATCTACATATGCTCAGGAAATCTAGGGAAGCAGATGTTTTCACACTGCGTTTCCTACATGGAATAAGAGACACACTTCACAAAACAAATATTCACCAAAAATCAATGTATGGTAATTGACATGATGTTTTCATTATTTTGAGAATTTAAATGAAGTGAATTTTTACAAAAAATAATTTGCAAGTAAGAGAACCCTATAATCAAATGTGATTAAATAACAATAATAAAAATGCCTGGCTTATTAACTGAACAGAAAAAGCTATTGAATTGCAGGCTTGGATTGATTCAGGAATACAAGAACTGTGGGCAGCAGTCTGCTTTTCTCTCTCCACTTCTCAGCTCTGTTTCTACAGGAGAGCCCTCTGATTGTATTTAGGGAATAGATGCTATTATTTCCTCAGCCTTCATTCTTTCCTAAGTCAAGTGCAAAAGAGTTTCTTATGGTAGCAACAGAGAACAAACAAACAACAATAAAAACCAAGACAATAGCAAAGAAGAAAATTCCTTTCTCTCCAGAAGTCTCAAGAATCGTTTCCCCTTTTACTGATTATAATCTAAATGATCATTTATGAAAGAAACATTTTGAACCGAGAAATGGGGTAAACTGAGCCAATCTGGAGCTAGCTCAAGGGATTCATCTCTCTGAGACTGCATAGTTGATAATCCAGAAGGTGTGAATTCCCGCAATAGAGAATTAGGATACTTTTGTTGGGAGAGGGAAAATGAAGCCAGTTTGTATCTACACCCATCTGTCTACATAGCTGTATTTATATACATACACACACAAAATTGAGATGATTCTGTATTATTCTTTCTCATTCCTTAGACTTGGGATTTATTGCTTTTCCATGTCAATTAATAGTCCACAAACATGGTAGACTTCCACATGGGTGAAGACCAGGTGTTATTGCTAAGTTGGCCACTCTTCTATTTTATGGGTAATATAGAACATCTTAATTTGCCGAGAACATTTTGAAAAGACATAATGACAAGCAGAACAAACAGTTTTGATGTGTAGGCATGTTTCCTAATGAAAAAAGACTTGACCTCAGTGTGTGTAATAGTAATATTGCACTTACATTTCCCCACATAGTAGTATTTCTTTAGGGTATAATTTTCTCTTTTGAGGCAGAAATGGAGCTCATATTATTTCTTTCTGATTTAGTTCTTCATTTGCTTTATTTCTTTATTTGCTCACAATTCTTTTACTTTTAAATCAATCCGGGCCTAAAATTAGAAGAGATCTACCTCTTGTCTGTTCAATTACTAAGCCAGACAATTTTCTTTATTAATTTCAGCCAGTTTAATTTTAGGTTTCTGTTACTTGCAAAGCATGATTTATAAAACATCACTTTAAATTCTCAAAAATGAAAAATTATATTTTGAATAATGTTTATCACTCTGGCAATGGTATGTCAAACAGAGGCCTGTCATGCAAGCTTTGTGTCTTCTGCAGGTAGGAATAATCATGGAATATTGGTTTTGAATAGTTTCCTCCGAGATCATCTGGGGGTGGGGAGCCATATCTAGCTCCTTTCCAGCTATGCCTGTCCCTGCTAATTCTTATATTAATTTATATATCACCTATGGCTGCTTTCACACTATAAAGGTAGAGTTGACTAATTGTCACAGAGGACATAGGGCCTACAAATTCAAAAATATTTACTACTGACTCTTTTCAGAATATGTTTGCCAACACCTGATATAGAGTATGGAAATCTAGACAAATAGACTTCCTTATGCTTGAAATATTGGGTAAACTGATGGTAGTTTCCTTGATGGCTATTTGGAGGACAGGGAGGAGCCCCGTGGAGGACTGCTGAGGTCTGTTATGAGTGTCCAACGGACCAGTGCTTGCACATATGTTGATATTAACAATTACTTTCAGTATAAAAATAAAGGAGAAAAATGTTTATATGAACATTTTGCTATGAACATAATGCTGTTTTAAGAGATAGGGAATTTGTTTCTGCCTATTACTAACCGTGTGTCTTTGAGTAAATCATATAACTTCTTGGTCAGTGTTCACCTTCTGTAAACCAAAAAAGGGTAACCATGCCTAGCTTAATTATATCATGGAGTGGTTCCCACCATCAAATGTGAAAACATGTGGGAATGTTTTTATTATTATTGGACTAAGAGAAAGAAAGACCACTAATTACCGTATCATAAAACTTTGTTGGAAATTGTCACATAAATAACATCTCCACACCATGCAATTTTGACTCTATGTTTTTTACAGAATATATATTTTGTGCTGAGTTATTTTTATCATATGTACATATAAAATCTTTATTCTAGAATATTATATCATATACACATATATGTACACATTTAGAATCATTATATATGCATGTATATGCATAGCATAATTCTAGAACAAAGAATATATATGTATATCTGATTCTAGCATAAAATATGTATATACCCACCCATATTTTAAAGCCTCTTGAATAACAAAAAAGAATAATAAGACACTTATATTACCAATGATGGTGATTGAATAATGCTAGTTGAAGTGATCCTAAAAATAAATGGTCACAATAGATAGAATTTCTCCTTTTCTCTAAATGCATTTCCTTATATAGGAGTGTGAGAGTTAATAGCCAACATTTATCAAGTAATTAGTTCAGCTACAGTAGTATGATGGGCACTTAATATATGTTGCCAAATTCAACTTTCTTATTAGTCTATACTTTAGATACTACTATTATTGTCACTTGATTTATTTAAACCTGAGTAGTCTGGCACTGAAGCCTCTGTTCTCCTCTGTACAATATTGCCTTGTGAAGAATGTGAAAAATGGTAGCATACCTAGGGCATCTTAGGGTTGCTTTCTTGATAAAGAATGCCCAAATGGTTCTAAGGAGGAGACTGCCATTAATGTACAAGATGGGCTTGCTAACAAGAACCTGTACAAAGTGTCCTCACATTTTGGGGGGGCCAAGAAGTATTCATCTCCAAGAAATACCATATCCCCTCTCATCATAAGATACACCTGCATAAAGGAAATAGGCATGGAAATTTCAAACCCTGGGCTTGAGGTAAATTCAAGCTCAAATGCCTTACGTGGCAGGGTGATGAAGCTTGCTCCCACACTGCCACGAAAACTTTCTACTTTCATTGAAATGATGAAATGGAAGTGATGGCACTGGGCCTAATGAACTGCTCTTCACCTGATAATGTGTGATGTGGCGAGGGATGGGATTTGGAAAGGGAGGAACTTGGAAGTTCCACAGTCAGCAGGATTGGAGGAAAAGGTGGAAAACATTTTAGAAAAAATAGTATGACAACTGCTGTTTCAAACATTTCTTCTTTTCTATCTATGACTCTCCCATTCCACAGTTAGTGATCACATTGTACCAAAAATGTTTTGCTTATCCCAATTTCCCCTGCAATCTACTATTATAATCCTCCAAGAGCCTGCTCATTTGTCTTAAGCACACTTTACCTTGAATTTCTTTTTTTTTTTTAAGATTTTATTTGTTTATTTGACAGAGAGAGCCCATGCAAGGGGGGCAGCAGGCAGAAAGAAAGGGAGGAACAGGCTCCCCACTGAGCAGAGAGCCGGATGTGGGGCTCAATCCCAGGATCCTGGGATCATGTTCTGAGCTGAAGGCAGAGGCTTAACCCGAGTCCCCAGGTGCTCCTACCTTGAATTTCTTTAATAATGCTTTTCCCCTCAACTTTTAAAAGTACATATGTACCTTATGGAAAACTGAGAAGCAAAAGAAGCAAGGAACACAGAATCATCCATGACTATAAGCAGTCTATATTTTGATGTATCCTTCCAGTTTTTGCTGACATTTCAATGTTTGCAAGAAGTCCTTTTGGGTGCACACATTTATTCTGAGGAGTATACATTTTTTGAGATAGTGTGATATGTATCTTTTTTTTTTTTAACATCATAACTATTTACAGTTCAAAGTCTTAAGACCATGAGTAGTTTGATTATCAAGAATACACTACACAGTAATATCCAGGAAAGAAATATAATCCAGTCTTTTCTAGGGGCAAATACTTCTCAAAAGAAAAAATGGTAAAAGACTCTGGATGAATACTGGCTAAGTTACAATTAACATACTGTATTTTCTTAATGCTCAATTCAAAATAAGACATAGACCAATAAAATACAATAAGCACAATTCTTTTGGATGCCCCTAAAATGTATAGTATTAACATTCCAGCAAAAGATATGTTATCCTTTAAGTATTTTAAAAATCTATTCATATACAAGATGGCGGAGAAGTAGCAGGCTGAGACTACTTCAGGTAGCGGGAGATCAGCTAGATAGCTTATCTAAAGATTGCA
>NW_019154105.1:47075074-47152359 GCF_002288905.1 Enhydra lutris kenyoni | reverse complement strand
GGGTTGGGGGGGTGGGATTATGGACATTGGGGAGGGTATGTGCTATGGTGAGTGCTGTGAAGTGTGTAAACCTGGCGATTCACAGACCTGTACCCCTGGGGATAAAAAGATATTATATGTTTAATAAATAAATAAATAAATAAATAAATAAAAAGAAAAAAAAACAATAAAAAAAAAAATCTATTCATATAGTATGGCCAAAAGAAATTCACACAATCACTGATGGTTATAATCAAAATGTAAACATGAACACAGCTGTACACATTCCTTTCCTTGTACTTCCTTCTGCCTTTGTGTCATCCCAATAGTAATAAAATAAGTCTTGATGTATATTGTTTAGAGGTGATTTAACTGTTCTATCTTCAAGACGGTTCTTTTCTATTATACATAACAAAAAGATATTCACAAGTTGTTTTATTCACTATTTCTATTTTTTTTTATATACACTGTGACCTTGAAACATTTAAAAAGCTTAGGTACTGCAAAATAAAGATAGAAACTTGTTCACAATAAACTCAGGCACTTTATAAAAAGTGAACATATATAATCACGGTTATAATCTGAAATTATTTTCTAGCTATGGACACACTATCAAATAATTCTCCTTTTTACCTTCTCTCCCCTCTTTGCCCCTCAGGCTTGAGGATAGTAAATGATCTCCATTATGACTATCCCTGTGGTACTGTATTATTTCTTGATTGCTATCCTAAAACCTGCCTTAAAACTTTTAAAATTGTTCTTTTATTAAACTCTACTTATATTACTCAATTGAAGTGTGCTATCTATTTATGAATGTGCACTTGACTGATACCAGCTAAAAGATTTCAGGTGATAGCTAATGTCAGGAGGAAAAATAACACTATCAATTCAAGAGATTGTTGATTTCCTGAGAGCAGACACCTTTTATGTCTTGTTAATTAATGTGTCCTTATGACTTAGTGTAAGTAGATGTAATATAGAAACACACAAAAATAGTTTTTAAATAAAAGAACAACTACTCAAATGAAAGAATGTGGGTTGAAAAGACTCATAAGAGGATCATTCAAGTCTTGTAATTCTTTGTCAGGGTTTTTCAATAGTGATAAGACATAGAATCCAAGTTATAGTCTGAAATTATTCTGATATGAATTGAGAAATTTAATCTTTATGATTTGATACAAATATAGTTGTACTTGGCTGAATCATGTCCCACCTCCTTTACTGAATTCAGGTCCAGCTGGAACTCAGAATTTGGATCTTATTTGGAAACAGAATTTTTGCAGATGTAATTAAGTTGAGGTCATGCAGGATGAGGGTAGGCTTTAATTTGCTGTACTTATAAGAGAGAAATTTGGTGAAACAAGATGGGATCAGGAGGGAGACAAACCATAAGAGACCCTTAACCTCACAAAACAAACTGAGGGTTGCTGGTGGAGGGGAAGGATAGGGTGTCTGGGTTGTGGACACTGGAGAGGGTATGTGCTATGGTGGGTGCTGTGAAATGTGCAAGCCTATTGATTCACAGACCTGTACCCCTGGTGCAAATAATATATTATATGTTAACTAAAAAAAAGAGGGAAATTTGGGCACAGAGGGAATGCATAACGGGAAGATAATGTGAAAAAAACAGAATGTCATGTGAAAATGGAGGCAGAGATGGAAGAGATGTGTGTGCAAAATAGGAAATGCCAAAGATTACTGGGAACCGCCAGAAGCCAGGAGAGGGGTATGAGATAGATTCTTCCTCTGGACCCCCAAAGAGGAGCCAATTTTGCTGACATCATTATTTTAGCTTTCTGACCTCCTGAACTATGAGAGAATACATTTCCATTGACTTAAGCTACCCAGTTTGTGTAATTTTTACTAGTCTTAGGAAAAAAAAATATAATAGTTCATTTATTCTGCAGATGTTCATAAACATCTAACATATGTCAGGCACTAGGCTAGGCATGTGACAAAATGGTGTACAAGACAAAGAAAATGTCTTCATGAAGAACATATTGGAGTGACAGTAAACAAATGACAGTAAACAAAGGTACAAATAAGCAAGGGATACTGTGTCAAGGAGTGATGGCAAGTACAAAGGAATAAAGCATGGTATGATAAAGAGAATTAATGGGAGGATACTGTTTTATATGAATTAATTCCAGACTTTCTGAGGTAGTTGTATTTAATGAACAATTTAATTGAAATGGAAGATCCAAATATATGAAGATCTGGAATAAAAGTGTTCCAGACCAAGAAAACACACATATAAAAGTTCCAAGATGTGAACAAGTTTGATGTATTTGAGAACAACAAGACTAGTGTGTCAACAGGATAATAAACAAGGCATATAACATAGGTGAAATAACACAGTAGTGTCACAGATTCCCTCTTAATACTTAGTAAGGGATTTTTGTTTTATTCTAAGCATACTTGGAAACCATTGTAGTTTGTTTGTATAACTGAGGGAGACTATAAATTATTTAATTTATATTTTAAGAACATCACTGCAGCTTTTGTATGAAGCCACGTTGAAAATTTAGGCAGTGGTGGTAATGAAAATAACCAAAGTTAAGACAAATTTTGGGACAAAAGAAAAGAAAATTTGCTTCTAGATATGAAGATGTGACATGTGGTATGAAAAAAGACAAGGATCAAGGAAAAATTCTAATTATTCATCCAAAGCAGTTTGTAAATGATGATGGGATTTACTGAAATGGGAAACCAGAGAAACCAAGAGTTCAGTGGCCCAGCAGAGTTTGGAATGCCTACAGCATAGTTAATGGGAAAGGTAAATTGATAATTGGATATTAGAGTCAGGATCTTGGGAGTCATTTTTCTATGAAAACAAGGAAGAGAAATGAGACAGTAATTAGAAGGGCAAAATAGTATTTCAGGGAATTAATCATGTGCATATTTTTAACCTGAGTGATATTATGATGTTTGTTTGATGATGGAAATAGTCCAGAAAGTAGGAATACATTTAATCATAAATGTGATTTGGAGGGACAGGAAAACTGCAAAAGCATTGTCACTGAAGCAAGTGTGAAGGATACAATGTGCAAACAAAAGGGCTGGACTAGAATTAGGGTCAGTAGACCCACTTTAGCAGAAGGAAAGGGCAGAATAGAATGATACAGATCTAGGCTATTTGGTTCATTTGCTGGTGCTAAATTAAGTAGTTTTCTTCTAATTGCTTCTATTTTTCTTAAAGACAGGGAAACTTAGAATGAAGAGTGGGGAAGAGGGATTAGTGTGTTGAAAAGAAAACAGTCATTAAAAATTATTGGAGAGTAGAGAATAAAATATGAAATTAACACAAGCTGATTTCATAGTCTGGAAATACTGAGGGCCCAACTTAGTTGTTGTAGATTTAAAGTGAGACCAGCTAGTACAGTTCCATTTTCTCTGGTTATACGCTTAGGCACAGGTGAGGAGGGGTTAATGTTGGTTTTGGCTGGATTCAGATTTTGTAAAGTCAGTACGATAAAAGGTCAAAGAATTAGTATGTGTACAAAGTGTGATGGGCTATGGGATTTAAACCAGTAAAAAGGGGAGTAGGGACATCAAGGTGATGAAGGACATTTAAAATATGATATTCAAAAATGGTATAATTAATTATTGAAGGCCCCAGTGGATAAAAATTGTGTTAGCCTTATAGATGCTAAAGTGAGTGAGCTAGATTTAAAAGTTCATTTCAAAATGCACAATAAATATAAAACAAGACAATTAAATTGGATTCAAGAACACGCACACATTAAGTAACTGATATGTTAGGAAAAATCTTTGGACACTATTAGAAAATTTCCACCAAAATCTGTAAAGTAGAAGTTGGTATACAATGGATGTTATTTTCATGAGTTTTAATTTGTTATGTTTCTTGCTTCTTCTTAATTTAAAATTGTAGAGTATTTGGAAAAAACTATTCAACAATATGAAATGTGTTTACATAATAGTCATAAGAAACAATCACTTCTTCAATAAAAGTGGGCTATAATTTTTTTTAGAATTAGAAGTCCATACAGTTTTTGATAAATCCCTTGATTTTGTTTTCATTTACCTGTTACAATGTGGCAGAAGGATTTAATTTTTTTTAATGCAGCAATGCTATTTACATCATGAATCAAAGTAGGTGAGAAATATCTCTCCTATTATCAGAAACAAAGCTTGATATTTTGGTTCAGACTTTTCGAAATTTTTTTTCCTCTCTATTTTAACACTTATTTTCTAGTATTCTTATTATTATTCAAGAAGAAATTTGAATCAGAAGCCCTAGGACACAGTAAACATTATGATAAATATTTCTCAATGGAAAGGGATGTTGGTTTTCATTGTTTGAAGTATATATCATCACAAAATACTATGAGAACTCACATTATTGTGTTTTATCTATGTGCCATAAATTTTTATAGGTTAAAGATCTATTCATTATCAAGGACAGCAAATTGGTAGGTTATGTGTTTTACACTTCTCTTAACCTAATTATTTTTTAAAATTTTAATTTATTTTTATTTTAAATTTGATTTTATTTTTTCAGTGTTCCAAAATTCATTTTTTATGCACCACACCCAATGCTCCATGCAATATGTGCCCTCCTTGATATCCTCCACCAGGCTCACCCAACCCTTCACCCTCTCCCCTCCAAAACCTTCAGTTTGTTTCTCAGAGTCCACAGTCTCTCATGGTTCATCTCCCCTCCCATTTCTCCTAATTTACTTTTCCTTTCCTTCTCCTAATGTCCTCTGTGTTATTCCTTATGCTCCACAAATAAGGGAAACCCTATGGTAATTGGCTTTCTCTGCTTGACTTATTTCACTCAGTATGATCTCCAGTCCCAACCATGTTGATGCAAAAGCTGGGTATTCTTCCTTTCTGATGGAGGTATAATACTCCATTGTATAAATGGGCCATATCTTCTCAATCCATTCATCTGTTGAAGGGCATCTTGGCTCTTTCCACAGTTTGGCAATTGTGGCCATTGCTGCTATGAACATTGGAGTACAGATGGCCCTTCTTTTCACTATATCTGTGTCTTTGGGGTAAATACCCACTAGTGTAATTGCAGGGTCATAGGGTAGCTCTATTTTTTAATTTCTTTAGGAATCTCCACACTGTTTTCCAAAGTGGCTGCACCAACATGCATTCCCACCAACAGTGTAAGAGGGTTCCCCTTTCTCCACATCCTCTCCAACACTTGTTGTTTACTGTCTTGTTAATTCTGGCCATTCTAACTGGTGTCAGGTGGTATCTCAATATGGTTTTGATTTGAATCTCCCTGATGGCTAATGATGATGAACATTTTTTCATGTGTTTGCTTAACCTAATCATTAATTTATTTCATTAATGGCCATTTTCTAGATAATTGAAATATCAATATGAGTTTTTTTAATGCCCCTTTTAACATATTTTACTTTATTCCACTCTTATTTTTTATTTTAAAACTTAAAAGTTAAGTTAATAATTTCTAGGTTTTTAAAAAAATAGCGTAACTTATTTTTCAAAATATATATAAATAAAATATATGAAAAATGTGTATATGTGTATTGCAACTACAAAAAAAATGAGAAAATAATGGTTAATCTACAAAATCAAACATATTCTTAACCCCATCAGAAAAATGAAGTTGCAAGGAAACAAAGTACAAAAAGAGACTAGTTCCTCTGGTGAGAGATGGGACCACAGATGATATCACCTTTAGCAGAGCACAGAAAAAGATGTGCCTATCACCCAAGTGGGTAACAAGAAGTCAGCTAAAAATTGAATGAATTCTTAAAAAGGCCAAGTGTAGGTTAGTGTTGATTTGAAATAGCAGAAAGAAAGTTCATAATCATTTCCAAACTTTCCCCCACAGACCTCCACCAGGAAACCACATAAAAGATTAGGGACAGAGCCGAGGTAGCCTTTCTCCTTGCAGCAGGTATGGAAGAAGTGATTGAGCCAGGCAAAAGCCCCACCTATATCCTGATCTCTCCCTTTCTTCTATAAAGTAAAAGATGTTAAACCACTAGGGCAGGAGCTATGCATGCTTCAACCTCTGGAGTTTAGGCAGAGATCCAATGTTTCTTAGGGAAAAATAACAATAAAATCCATCTGCCTCTGGCTACCTGCTCCCGAAGAAGGAGGGATAGAATACCATATCCCCGGGACCTGGGTGGCTCAGTCAGTTAAATGTCTGCCTTTGGCTCAGGTCATGATCCTGGAGTCCCAGGATTGAGCCCCACAGCAGGCTCCCTGCTCAGCAGGGAGTCTGTTTCTCCTTAGCCCTCTGCCCCTCCCCCACCCTCACTCCTGCTCTCTCTCTCTCTCTTTCTCTCTCATTTGCTCGCTTTCTCTCTCAAATGATAGATAAAATCTTGAAAGAAAGAAAGGAAGGAAGGAAAGAAGGAAGGAAGGAAGGAGGGAAGAAAGAAAGACTCCTATCCTGAGACAGCAAGATCCACTGCTATTGGGGGAAAGGGGAAGGATAGAAGCAAAAAATTCTCTAACCCTGAAAGAGTCAGAAATCTGTCTGGCTAGTTCTTACAATGAGAACTCATAGAAGTTTATAACACATAGAAGTTTTTGCACAGAGAGAGAGAGAAAGAGAAAACCTCAGTGGGTGCAGAAAAAGAACTCGATAAGATCCAATATCCATGTGTGATAAAAACCATTAGCAAACAACGAATAGAAGAGTATTTCTTTAACTTGCTAAGTGGCATCCATGAAAAAAAATCTGTAGTTAGTATGTTTACTAGTGAAAGAATGACCACTTCCGCACTTAGATGGGAAACAAGTTAGAGACTTTTGCTCTTGCAACTTCCACTCAGTATCGAACTGAAGGTCTCAGCCAGTGAAATGAGGCAAGATAAATAGGTAAAAGGAATACAAATTATAAAAGAATAAATGAAAGCATTTTCATTCACTGATGTTATGATTTCTACATTGGATTTCCCAAAGGATTTATAAATAAAACTATAGAACTTGTAAGTAATTTTAACAAGGTCTCAGGTTTATAGGTTAAAATATAGAAATCAATTTTATTCTATGTACTACTAGAAATGAAGAAGTGGAAATTCAAATAAAAGATCAATGCCAGTTACAACAGCATTTAAACCACGAAGAACTTAGTGATATATCAAACACAGTACGTACAAGAATTGCATGCTAAAAACTAGAAAATATTGGTGATAGAAATTTAAAAAGACACAAAAACTTAAATAAATACAGCACATCAGGTTTCAAAAGACTCAGTATTTTTATGTTACTAATACTTATAAAAGGATTCTATCTAGTAAATGCAATGGCCAATCAAAATATCAGCAGGCTTTTTTTTTTTTTTTCCTTTTCTTGTGGAAACTGACAACTTGAGGCACCTGGATGGCTTATTTGGTTAAGTGTCTGCCTTTGGCTCAGGTCATGATCCCAGGATCCTGGGATCAAGCCCTGCATTGGGGATCCCTGCTCCCTGCTCATTGGGGTCTCCTTCTGCCTCTCCCCAAGATGTTTTCTCTCTTTCTCTCACTCATTCTCTCAAGTAAATAAGTAAAATTAAAAAAAAGAAATTGACAACTTGATTCTAAAATTTACATGTTAATAAAAAACATCTAAAACAAATAGTTTTGGGGGCACCTGAGTGGCTTAGTGAGTTAAGCCTCTGCTTTGGCTCAGGTCATGATCTCAGGGTCCTGGAATCAAGTCCCGCATCGGGCTCTATGCTCAGCAGGGAGTCTGCTTCCCTCTCTCTCTCTCTCTCTGCCTGCCTCTCTGCCTACTTGTGATTTGTTTCTGTCAAATAAATAAATAAAATATTAAAAAAATAAAACAAATAGTTTTTTAAAATAAGAATGCAATTGGAGGACAGACTACTTGATTTTCAAGGCTTAATGTAAACCTACAGTAAGTAAGAAAAGAGTAGAAATATAGATCAATATAATAAAATAGAAAGCCCAGAAATAGACACACATACATGTGGTTAGTTAATTGATTTTTGACTAATTGTCAAGACAATTCAATGGAAAAAGAATAGTCTTTCCAACAAAAAACAATTGGATATCCATATGTAAAAATGACTTTCATCCCATGAGAAATTAACTCAAAATGGAGCATAAATGTAACTGTAAATCTTAACACTATAAAACTTCTCAAAGTAATGGAGAACATTTTTGTAATCTTATACTAAAGCAAGAGTTTACATATAAAATCATAAGCTGTAATAGAAAAATGATAAATAGAACTTCATGAAAATCGGGTACTTCTGTTCATTGGAAAATTATGTAGAGATTATAAATAAGTAAGCCACTGACATAGGTAAATATTTTGCAAACAAACACATCTCTGATGAAATACTTTTATTCAGATCACATAAGGAACTTTCACAAATCAACAGTAAAGAAACAGAAACATCAATAGAATTTTTATTAAGGATTTGAATATACATTTTATTAAAAACTATAGATATAGGTGGCAAGCAAGCACTTGAAATTATCCTCAATATCAATATTTGTCAAGGAATTGGAAATTAAAGCTACAATATGATATTAGTGTCTTTTATGGGCTGAACTGTGCCTCCTTCAAATTCATATGTTGATGTGCTAATCTTCTTAATACCTCAAAAAATGACTATATTTGGAGTGAGGGCTTTTAAAGAGGTGGTTAAGTTAAAAAGAGGCTGTTAGGTTGGGCTGCAAGTATATGACTGGTGTCCTTATAAGAAGAGGACTTTTGGACATACAAAGAGACACCTGGGACATACATGCACAGAGAAAAGACCATATGAGTTTACAACCTGAAGACAGCCATCTGCAACCCAGGAAGAAAACAAATCTGCTGATACCTTGATCTTAGACATCTGGACTCCAAAACCATAAGAAAGTACATTTCTGTTGTTTGAGTCACACAAACTGGTGTTTTGACAGCCTTAGCAAATTAATACAATATCCGTTTACTAGGATAATTAACACTTTTTTTTTTTAATGACAACACCAAGTCTTAAGGAGCATATAGACCAATCAGGATTGGTGGTGGTGGGAAAACAAAATGGCACAACCAGATTGGAAACCAGTTTGTCAGTTTCTTTAACTATTAAATGTAAACTTTATAACTCACAATATTTATCCAATGGAAATAAAAGTATATAACTATACAAAGACTTATGCCTGAAATTTTGTTGCATATTTATTTGTAATGGTCCAAAACAAGAAAGCATCTAAATATCTGTTGACCAATGAACAGATAAAACTGTGGTGCATGCATACTATAGAATACAATTGAACAATCAAAAGGTAGGAACCACTGATGTACATGCAATGACATGGAAAAAACTTTAAAGTTTTATACCAAATAAAAGAAGCCTGACAAGAAAGAATTCATACTATATGGCTTGTTTGTATGACATTCTTGAAATATAAAACTAGAGGTAGCAGTAGAATAGGTGTTTTCAAGTAAATAAAAAATCTGAAATAAAAGGGGGGGTTGCTCCTGGATGCCTCAGTCAGTTAACCGTCTGACTTTTGATTTCAGCTCATCAAGATTGCAGGGTCGTGGGATCAAACACAGAGCCTGTATCAGGCTCTGGGCTCAGTGTGGAGTCTGCTTGTCCCTCTCCCTCTGAGCACACATGATCTCTATCTTTAAAATAAATAGATAAATAATCTAAAAAAAAAAAGGAAATTGAATAGGCATTTTCAGTTTCTTGAGTTGGGTTGAGGACATTGACTACAAAGTAGTAGAAGGGTAACTGTGTGTGTGTGATGTAAATATCCCATATCTTGCTTATGATAATGATTATGACTATATATACTTTTCAACACTTCTAAAACTGTACATCTAAAAAAAGAGTGGTTTTGCTTTATATAAATTATAGCTCAGTGGTGTCTGGGTGGCTCAAGTGTTAAGTGTCAACCTTAGGCTCAGGTCATGATCCCTGGGTCCTGGGATTGAGCCTCATCATGCTCTTTGCTCAGCGGGAAGCCTGCTTCTCCTTTTCTCACTCCCCTTGCTTATGTTCCCTCTCTCACTGTGTCTCTCTCTGTCAAATAAATAAAATCTTAAAAAAATTATACCACAATAAACCAGATATATTTCTAAAAGAAACATTAAATATAGAGAATAAAAAGGTGTAAAGACAGTTTGTAAATTTTGAGACACTGAATTACACAATAGTTTAACAAGAACTAACATTATGATAGTATTAAAGAAATGGTTATGGACTTAGTAAAATTCAAGTAACATATGTTAAATATATAATTTGACCTAAGTTTTCCATTAGGAATGCCATAGAATATAGAAAAATATAGTTAGAGCTCTTGCCTTATAATCATTTATTAAGGGAAGCATACATGACTGCAAGTAGCTATGATAACAGATACTATGTTTGAACTATTCTCTGAGTGCTCTAATTTCACCAATGATAGAGCAGTTAGTTTTGATTGAAAATACTGGGAAAGGCATCATTGAGATGACATTCGAATTGAACTCTGGTTTTCTGTTTACCCATCTCTTGATAGCTGCAAACATACTTTTCTGTGATGCAAAGTCAACATATCTCCATATGATTTTGTATGTATAAGGTGTTCCGAGATGTTAAGTGTATTTGAGTTTGCAGTACACTTGTGGGTACCATTAAACCCTTTCTTTTCCAAGGGTCATCTGTTTCCATAGTAAAAAAATGCATTTCAAAGTGAACTTCAACACTGGAGTCACCTAAGTAGTGCTCAGAAGACTCTGAGTTGGCTGTAAGTAGAAATAGATTCTGGTAAGAAAAATGTTGGTCGTTGTTTTCTTCCTAAAGCTCCATCTATCCATCTTTATTGGCTGTTCTGCAAGAACATCTCAAGAGAAATGACCCCATCTATGTTATTACATAGATAAATGAGTGAGAAAAACATACTTGTTTTCTCATATATTAGGCAACCACAGTGGTTCTTTGTCCATGTCACCTGCCCCTCACTATTCTGTTTATTAAATAATTTAATGCATCGTGAGAGCCTACCATGTATGAGGTGGTATATACATACTGTTTTACAATTGCCTTTGAGCAGATATTCTGAATCGTATTTTATAAAGGAAGAAACAGACTCGGGGAGTTTATATCATTACTTTGATTCCATAAGTAGAGAAGTTCTTTTGATCAGAGTTGCAGTATGTATTTCCTTTATACTATTTTTTTTTAAATTTTCAGCATAACAGTATTCCTTGTTTTTGCACCACACCCAGTGCTCCATGCAATCCATGCCCTCTCTAATACCCACCACCTGGTTCCCCCAACCTCCCACCCCCCGCCGCTTCAAACCCCTCAGATTGTTTTTCAGAGTCCATGGTCTCTCATGGTTCACCTCTCCTTCCAATTTCCCCCAACTCCCTTCTCCTCTCTAACTCCCCTTGTCCTCCATGCTATTTGTTATGCTCCACAAATAAGTGAAACCATATGATAATTGACTCTGTCTGCTTGACTTATTTCACTCAGCATAATCTCTTCCAGTCCCGTCCATGTTGCTACAAAAGTTGGGTATTCATCCTTTCTGATGGAGGCATAATACTCCATAGTGTATATGGACCACATCTTCCTTTATACTTTTTTAAAAAAAGATTTTATTTATTTATTTGATGGAGATCACAAGTAGGCAGAGAGGCAGGCAGGCAGAGAGAGAGGAGGAAGCAGGCTTCCTGCTGAGCAGAGAACCCGATGTGGGGCTCCATCAGCACAATCCCAGGATCCTGGGATCATGACCTGAGCTGAAGGCAGAGGCTTTAACCCACTGAGCCACCCAGGCGCCCCTGTATTCCTTTATATTGCCAAGTGCTCGCTTGCAATGTGGTTTCGGACATCTGAAGATCTGTCTTTTTTTGTTTTTAGAGAGACACCAATCTACTTTGGCTAGGGTTTCAAGGTTCAATGTGAATGCCTATTACAAATGCAGATACCATAAAATTGGGAAATGCATTTGTCTGTTAAGCTGCAACTAGCTTTTAAAAATGAGAAAAAAATTAGGGAAAATTTTTGTCTCTGACTTGCTGGTTATTAAGAGTAGTATTCTCCAGGGATCAGTGCTAGGGCTCTGCAGTCCCTTATTTGACTATCTTTTAATATAAAAGCTCTGGAAGAAAGAGCACTTAATGAGATGATCAAGTTTATAGATGAAAGTATGGCCTCCTGGGCTGAGGAGTGCCAAACTAATGGGAATAAACTTCAGCAGTTGCTCATCAGGCTATGGAATGCTCAGAGCCGGGGTAGATAAATTTGAGAGCAAGCGGGCATAAAATTTTACTTTCAGTCAAAAGAATTCAGATCAAATAGATGAAATTAATACCTCTAAGTGGTATATATGAGCTGGGGAAATAGTCTTTCATCTGCTGCTGGTCCAGGATATTTTCTCTGAAAAAAAGAGTAACCTCCTTGAGTATCCTTAGGAAAAAAAAAAAATGAAAAAAGAAAATGGAACTACTCATTTGTTCTTGATTTCTGCATGCAGTTTTAGGTTTTGCACTTCAAGAAAGAGAAGGTCTTGCTAAAGGCACTGGAAACGACCAAGAAGTTAGAATGATTTTGTAATATAGGAAAAGTTAAACAGATATAAACATAGGCTGTAGAGGCACACTTTTAGACTAAGAAAAGAATGTTTTTCAAGTGTGAGAGTACGATCACCCCAGTAAAATTCAGCTCATTAATTTCGGATCAGATTCAGATTTCTAAACTTGTAAGCTTTATGTTTAAGAAAAATTTGATAGAAAAACACATAATTTATTCCAAGCACCTTCTACCAAAAAGAGAGCCCATGAAATGGAAAAGGGCATCCATCCAACGTAGACCTTTTACCTTGTTCTCATGTGACTCTTTCAAAACAATGGTAGTAAGGATGGCAACTGTGTGGTGATAAGTACTGGTTGTTATACACAGCTAATGAATCATTGAACACTACATCAATAACTAATGATGTATTACATGTTGGTTAATTGAACATGATAAAAACAAAAAAAAGATAAATAAATAAATAAATACATTGACAGATAAGTTAAAAACGAAAAAAACAATGGGATGCAGGGATTCTTCTTTTTGGGAGTTTAGGAAATGAACTTTCAAATAGGTTATTTGTATTTCTTCTCATTGAGCAGGTAGCTGGAGATATAACAAAGATTTAGACTCCTTCCATTTCCAAATCCAGTACTTGTTCTACATCATGGACATTGTATTTAAGTAGAGGGAAATGGGGAGTTTCCTCTACTTAATCACTCAGTAGTCATACCTGGCCCCCGGGATTTTTAAATTACTGTGGGTTGGGACGCCTGGGTGGCTCAGTGGGTTGAGCCGCTGCCTTCGGCTCAGGTCATGATCTCGGGATCCTGGGATCGAGTCCCGCATCGGGCTCTCTGCTCAGCAGGGAGCCTGCTTCCCTCTCTCTCTCTCTCCCTGCCTGCCTCTGTCTACTGTGATCTCTCTCTGTCAAATAAATAAATAAAATCTTAAAAAAAAAAATTACTGTGGGTTATTTAGCTAATAGAAAGGGACAAAGTCTCACATAGATTTTAATCCGTATTTTCATCATTGTGTTGATGATAAAAGCTTTCTAATTCAAAGATTAATATACTGTAAGTATTATTAGGATTATTGGATCATTGATATACCTAATTAAATAATACTAATAGGAATATTTATTACTCTTCTACAAAATGCTTCCAACACATGACTTTCTTTAATCTTCACAGTAGTCTTATGAGGAAGATATTTTTATTAACTAAAAACCCTAGAGAATACTGTCATTTCTTCCTCTCTCCTACCTGTCTCTCAGATCTTTGTTCTTTTTCAGCCTCAGTGCCAATACTTTGCTTAAGGCTTATCCCTGAACTACTTACTTCCCTCTAGTTATAACATTGCTCCTGCCTGCAGGTCTGCCCCATCCCATCTTCCTCCATGTTCTGTCCACTTATTTCCTTAAATGCAAGCCTACACTTCCTGGAATACCTACCTATTGTCTATGAAGTAAAGTCAGTGTACATACATTCTCTGCTGCTCTGCTCATTCATATCTTAGGGAAGTCAGTGACTACACCTTATTCTTTCCATTAGATTGGTTGGCAAGGGAAAGATAGTGATTTAACTTTAGATTGATGGGGAGGTAGCACTAATAAAACACATTTTTATATTTTCTGTTGTGGAATCAGGGTTAAGAATCAAGGAAGAGAGAAAGAGAGAATGAAGAGAATTGGAGTCATGGAAACTTAGAAGATCTAAGTAAAGGATGAAAGTGTTAATGCCAATGGATATGTGTGTGCTTGTACACATACACATATAACTTAGAGTGGAGGAAGAACTTAAAGGTTTCTGTCTCATGAAAAGACTACATAAAATATGAATAGAGAAGACAGTTGGACATGTTTCATTTCAGCAATCCCCTGATAAGTATAGTTTTTATAAGCAGTAATTCAAATTAAAGAAAAAAATTGCCTCAAGCATTTGAATCTTTTCATTATTTGTTTTCTGTATTGTGTGGGTGATCCACAGTTTTATTAGATAATGTGAGTATGTGTGTGTGTGTGTGTGTGTCTGTGTATATGTGCAAGAAAGAATCCCAGAACTTTATTTTTAATATCTTCATTTGCATTTTTATTTTTTTACTTTTAAAAATATTTTATTTATTTATTTGACAGAGAGAGAAAGAGAGCACAAACAGGGGAGTGGCAGGCAGAGGGATCGGGAGAAGCAGATGCCCTGCTGAACAGAGACCCTGATGTCGGGCTCCGACCCAGAGTCCTGGGACCATGACCTGAGCTGAAGGCAGATGCTTTAACTGACTGAGCCACCCAGGCACCCCTTCATTTATGTTTTTGATCAACAAACAATTTTCCAGGGATCTAACCATTGATGCTGAAGCTTTTTCTTGAATATGTAATATATATCCAAGTCATTTTATTAATTATATATATTTTTTATTCTTTTAAAATATATATATTGGTCTTTTTCAAATTATGTATGTACTTTAAAAGGTCAAATAATTTTACAATGTCTTTAATGAAATAGAATTAAACTTATTTTCAAGCCTAATTCCTTCTCTACAGAGACAATCATACTTTTAGTTTTTATTTCTAGTATTTACTTCCAGGTCGTTAAAATTCCTTCATAGTATTTTTATATTTCTTTTTTAAAAATTTCATTTACTGTTCATTACTCTTCTAATGAGGAAGCTTTAACACTTATAATACACCTCATCTCTGTGCCTGTACATCTGCACACACATCTCATGTGTAAATCCAACCATCCTCCTAAATTTATTACATCGTGACCTGACCCAAAGGTAGATGCTTAACCAACTGAACCACCGGGAACCTCTCAAACCCCAAATCTATGTAAGGTACATAGCTGCAGCTATAAACAATTTTTGTTCACTTAGGGCCTTTAAAAAATATATATGCTTCTTCCTTATTTTATTTTATCTTTTTTTTAAGATTTTATTTATTTATTTGACAGACAAAGATCACAAATAGGTAGAGAGACAGGCAGAGAGAGAAAAGAGAGAGGAGGAGGAAGCAGGTTCCCTGCTAGGCAGAGAACCTGATGCAGGGCTGGATCCCAGGATCCTGGGATCATGACCCGAGCCAAAGGCAGAGGCTTTAACCTATTGAGCCACCCAGGTGCCCCTATTTTATCTTATCTTACCTAAATTCTTTATTATTTCTTTGTTGCCAGGGAGTGAGTTTTTCTGGAGTTCTCCAGTCTTTCTCCAAGGATGCAGCCCTTCAATCATGCCATTTCCTGAATATAGTTCTATTCTATTTTCTCATTTCACACAGGCATGGATTCAGCTTTGTATATAAGCTTTAAAATTTTGGCCCTTGACAAATTTTACAAAAATCAACACCTGTAACCCTCCCCTCTTAGGCCAGGGTAACTGTAGCATCAGCTAAAATCACACTTGCTTTTAGTTTGCTCTCTGTTTCTGGCCCCTGGAAATATCTCCATCCTTTCGGTTAGGTAGGCTTACCACTTACAAGGATACTTGTTATAATTCACTGTAAATTTCCACATGTTTGAAGTGGAAGATTACCAGGTAATTTAATCTCCCATATTGACAAAACTCAACACTTCTTCAGTTTTATTCACTTCTATAAATCTTTATTTTAGACATTACTTTCCCTATTGGAAAATAAGTGATTTAGACTGTGTTTTATTGTCTTTTAAATAGTTAACATTTATTAGACATTTAAATAAATACTTCCATAAAATAATTGAAAGAATCAGTGATATGTTGTTACTCTTTTTCTTGAAACATATTTAGCCTTACAGTAAAATGGGCTTATTAACAAAAGCATATGGAATACACACAAAGTGTGATCACTGAATATAATGCAATATATGTGAGACAATCTTCATTAATGAGATCACCTTCAAGTTGGACTTTCAATTTGAAGTATTACCTTTTCTAGTTATTCTTTACATGTACTTTGTGAGGTTATAAATTTGAGTAATTACAACTTTTTAAAAAATGTTCAACCTTGAAGAAAAATGCAAATTCAAAAATATGCAATCAGTCCATGAATATAATATTATAATCTAGCTCCAAGTAGCTGTCCTGAAAGCCAGATAGTAACTTTCAATGATGACATTTTATTGCATACAATGAAATCTTCCTATCTTGAACATAAAATTGACCAAAAAGGTATATCCATGAATATAATTCTAAATATCATAAGCATGAATAAAACTGTGAAAGAATAATTCAATATTGGATTTCACATCTTCAGTGTCTTAGCAAAGGGTCTTATTCTTTAGTGGTAGGCAATTCACATCCCAATATGCGATGCAAAAAGCATCCATTGTGACAAACAGGGGAAATAAAACTGTTTTGTGTTGCTGACACAGACAAGATTAAACCCAAGCAAAAGAAGGTAGCCATATAGAAGTCCCAGCTTCAAAATTTCACACTTCTAAGGAAAATGTACTAATCATACAATAGAATAATGCTAAAGTTTTGCATGTGCAAATAATAAAGGTAGGGGGAAATGGAACACAATTTCAAGTGAATTAAGTAATCATACTGAGTGAAATGTAAGAGAATGAATCCAAGTAACTTTTGGATACAATATTTTGAATATATATCCTCATGCTAAAGACAAGAAGAGCTATAAATAAAGAACATGCAGACAAGAATACTTTATCCAGCAAGGTTGACATTCAAAATGGCTGGAGAGATAAAGAGCTTCCAAGACCGGCAAGGTTTAAAAGAGCATGTGACAACCAAGTGGGCACTACAAGAAATATTAAAGGGGGTTCTATAAAAGAAGAAAGAACCCAAGAGTGACACAGAACAGAAATTTACAATCTATAAAATAATTTTTTCAAAAATTTCTGAAATGCTTTCCTAAGTTCAAAATTATTTCATAATAAATGTTAGAAGCAAGCAATAAGCTTCATATTTGTAAACAAAAGCCAGATAGAAGATATAAAGACAAAATGTTATTCACAATAGAAATATAAAAGATATAATATTAAGGAATGTTTAACAAAAAAATGAAATACCGTTTTATACAAAAATATTGAAACAATTAAAGACACAAGTGTTTTTGAACAAATATTTAGATATCCCTTTTTTAGTTTTTTAATGATTTTATTTATTTATCTGACAGAGAGACACAGCGAGAGAGGGAACACAAGCAGGGGAATTGGGAGAGGGAGAAGCAGGCTTCCTACTGAGCAGGAAGCTGGATTCGGGGCTCAATCCCAGGACACTGGGATCATGACCTGAGCTAAAGGCAGATGCTTAATGACTGAGCCATCCAGGTGCCCCTAAATATCTCTTGTTTTAGATAGAATGACAAAGTAACATAAATACATATATTCTCCTTAGTTAATTTATACATTTAATGTGGCAACATTAATTTTACCAACTTTTTAAAAAATATTTTATTTATTTATTTGTCAGAGAGAAAGTGCAAGTAGGAGGAGCATCAGGCAGAGGGAGAAGCAGGCTCCCTGCCAAGCAAGGAGCCTAATGTGGGACTTGATTCCAGGACCCTGGGATCATGACCCGAGTCAAAGGTAGATGCTTAACCAACTGAGCCATCCAGGTGTCCCATTACCAATCTTTTTTTTTTTTTTTCCTAGAAATTTTCCAGAACAAATTATTCTAAAATTCATATAGAATTTTATCATACTGAGTGAAACTGATTTTATCATACTGAGGAAAATCTGAAGGACAAAATGACAACAACAACAAAAACCAATAAAAGGTGATAGCAGTACCTGGTATAAAACATGAAAATATGTTCAACTTCATTTATATTTCTTCAACTTCATTCATTATACCAGAAATGCAGATTGAAATTTACTGAAATACTGTTTCTTACAGTTTCAATTCAAGAAAACTAAGAAAACTTGTCACCAGTGAACATGTATTATAAGAAATGCTAAATACTGAAATATTATACTAGGTAGACACTTGGATCCTTGGAAATGAATGAAGATCATCAGAAAAGGTAATTGTCCTCTTAATTTGTTACAATATGTATGACTGTTTAAACAAAAAAGTATATTGCTGTCAGTTATGATTTTCAGCATATGTATAAGCCATACACATGAAAATTGTAACTTAAGGATAGATTGCAAGGCTTATACATTTTATATGAGTTGGTATAATATAAAATATAAGCATGCTATTTTGTATATTGTAATCCCTAAAGATTTTCTCTCTCTCCCCTAAATATAACCCAAAGATAGTCTGAACACTATCTACCACCTTAATCTAATTAACATTTATGAAACATTACATAAACTAACTTCAGAAAAAAAATTTTTTTTTGTTGCACATGAAATATTCACCAATATAGACCATTTGCTGGGCCATCAAACATGTCTCCACAAATATAAAAGAATCAAAATTATATAACCTGTGTTCTCTGACCACAATGGAATTTAATTAGATTCTAATAGCAACAATATTTCTGGAAATAAAAGACTGATTTATGACAAGGTCCTCACCCAAAGAAAATACGGATATATTTTGAATTGAATGACAATGAAAACAAAGTATATAAAAAATTGTGGGATGCAGCTAAAGCAGCGCTTATAGGGAAACATATAGCTTTAAATGGTTATATTACAGAAAAAGAAAGTTCTAAATCACTCAAGTAAAAGAATGAAAAAAAGAAACAAAACTTAAATAGCCTCATATCTATTAAACAAATCGGACATTTTATCAAAAAAATACATACATTTCAAGCCCAGATAACATTACACAAGTGTTTACTAATGCCACATTTTTATAAACTTTTCAAAAGAGAGCATAATCCTAATGCTCAATTATGACAAAGTTACAAAAATAGAAATTTAAAAAACATTAATCCTTCATGAACATAGGTTCAAAGAACATTAGGAAATAAAATCTAACAATAAAACACCATATTAAAGTAGGAATTATCTCAGTAATGCCAGGTTGAAAATCAGTGTAATTTGCTATATTATGATAATTAAAATGTACGAACCTATAATATTTTACTTAAGGCAGAAAAAAGCTCCTGACAAAATTCAGCATCATTTATCATTAAAAATTATTCAGCAAACAAAACAGAGAAGCGCATTAATCTGATGACAAGTACCTTTGTAAAACCTACGGCTAACATTACTTTTAATACTGAAAGACTGAGCTCTTTCCCCCTAAGACTGGGAACAAGGCTACCACCATTACTGTTTAGCATTCTACTGGATGTCCTTAGGCAAATAAAATTTATAAGACAGGCAAGGAAGAATTAAAAACTGTCCCTATTGGCATATACCCTGTTTTTTTAGAAAGAAGATCCCAGTGAAATCACTGGCTACTGGAATTAATAAGTAAATATAACTTATTTACTTATAGTACAAAGGTTGGTACAAGGCCAAAAAGTACAAGGCTGGTAGACAAAAATCCATTGTATTAATATACACCAGTAGCACACATTTGGGAAATGAAATTTTTAAAAATCCACTTCAAATAATGACAAAAGTTATAAAATATTTAAGACTAAATCTAAGAAAATATGTACAAGGGAACTATACTGAAAAATAAAAACATAGCTGGGGAAAAATAAAGAAGACAAAAATAAATGCAGAAATACATCCTGTATTGGAAGGATAAAACAGAAAAAAACCCCAACCAACTTTCACTACCTTCAGATATAATGAGCATGTTACTGTCAAAGGAAGAGGCTATCGCTAAATCAACTTCTTAACTGTAACACAGCGAGATGGGATGGGAAACAATGGAATTATACCTACAGACCAGTTAGGTAAAAGCAATTCAACACTAAATCCCATTGACAGGCAAGATATTACTCACTTACCATGGAGGGAAAAAAATGATTTTGTAAGAAATCAGGGGATATGTCATTCACTATCTAACTGAAGATGTTATCAAACTATCTAATAAACTAAAATGGACTTCAGAGTAAAGTAGTCTTAAGCAGTAGGAAAAAGAGATTTGAGAAATGAGCCTTGGCATGTATGAATTTGTTGCTAACCTGCTATTAGAATCCATCTTTTTGAAATGAATGTAACAGCAGATGAATTAGAATATTCAAAGGATAATGGTAATAAGTGACAATGGTGAATCTCTATTAGCAAGAGAATATTTGTGACGATGGTGGCAATCCATACGATGAAATTTTATGCAACAATTACTAAAAGAAAGAATTAGGTCTGTTAAGACAATTGGGAAGGATTTCTACAATATATACTTATCTGGGAGCATCAAAAAAAGATGTAGTAAAAAGGTGCAAAATATAGTGTTGCATTTTTGTGAAACACCTCAGAAATGAATAACCCAGTGATTATGTATACATGATTACAAGAGCACCAAGAAGGGTCAGCATCTGAAGCTTGACTAGAACCTTAATTAGGGAGAGCAGCAGGAATGGCTCATCTCAGCTCACATGGTCTCATCCTTCAATAGACTATCTTGGGTTCCCTCACACAGAATACATTCTAAGAGAATGGAAGTGGAAGCATCAAGGTCTCTTCTAGTCTGGGAAGATATATATCACTTCTGGTCAAAGCAAGTATAATAAAGCCAGCCTAGATTTGGAGTGGAGAAATAGATTCCATTGTGTGTGTGTGTGTGTGTGTGTGTGTGTTGTGTGTGTGGTGGCAAAATCACACTGCAAAGAAGCATGCATCTAAGAATCAGAAATTCTTGCGAACACCTTTGCAAACAATCTGTCACAATGGAGGAATGGTGGGATGATTGAGGAAGGAGAAAGGTGAAAACAGATTTAATATTTAAGGCTAGTGTTTGAGCAGTTCCATTAATAAAAATATAATCTCACCTTTGAAACATGAAGGAGGACACAGTGTAAACTGCATGGACAAGCTCAGTGTGGGACAAACACAAATAATTCACTTACTTAGAAACTCTGGTTAGGGGGTTCTTGAAAAGTAGAAATTGAAGAACTACATCAGAACTCACTATATTTTTGTAAAAATTTTGTTCATCTGTACACTGTATATTTTACAAAAATAATTTTTAAAGTTTCTCTCTAAGTTAATCTACATGGTCAGAGTAATTCCAATGAAAATTGTAATAGGATTTTTAGTGACAGTAGACTAGATAATCCTCAAATAAATGCTGAAGAATAAGTGTTCAAGCATAATCAAACTATTATAATGAATAAAAATGAGGAGAAAACCTGTCTTACAATATACTGATTTATTATAAGTGTAATTAAAATATTATCATATTGCTTCAGGGGTAAAGATATTAATGGGTAAGAATATGACCTTGGAATGAAACTCACACATATATGAAGACTTAGTATATTATAAAAATGGCATTAGTACTATTTGAGAAAAGGGGAAAAATCCTATACAAGAAATTATAACAGGTAGTTAATATAAGAGGAAATGTGTCTATTAAACATATGACAGATACTTAAAATACTAATAATTAGGGAAATATAAATTTACATACCCAAGAGATACTGTTTTCTCTTTGATAGGCATAAATTAAAATGCTTGAAGATACCAAATTTGGCTAGCATAAAGTTGACTGCTCATTCACTTGAGATAGAAGAGTAAATTGATCATTCATTTTGACAGTAATTGGGCAATCTAGTAAAGTTGAAAATGTATGGACCATATGGAAAAGTAATTTAACTGTTTATATGTCCTTAAGAACTTCTTGTATGTTTTTACAATGAAATGTGGCTAAGTATGTTTTTTGTTGCATTTTATTTTGCAAAGTAAAAAAATTATAAACCATTCAGTAGGGTTATAGATAAACTATAGTATATTTGTATGAAGAAATAATACATAAAGTTAAAATGAATGCAATATAAAAAAATGTTTCAAGTATAAGTATATCTCAAGTAACAATTTTGAGTGAAAAAAGTAACTTTAACAATGATGCTTAGGATAACATTTATATTAATGATAAAAATACAGAAATATTATGTTATTTTTATGTATGTTTGTGCTGAAAAACACTCACCATAACTGTAAAGATACATACTGACTATTTGATAATAATTGCCTCTGGGACAGAAGGGAAATGAGATTAGGAGGAGAACACTAAAATTTTTAACTAGAGTGTGGTTTATTTCCTTCAAAAAATATTTGAAGTGAATATGATACAGTAATATTTTTAAAATTCTGGGGCACCTGGGTGGCTCAGTGGGTTAAAGCCTCTGCCTTCCACTCAGGTCATGATCCCAGGATCCTGGGATTGAGCCCTGCATTGGGCTCTCTGCTCAGCGGGGAGCCTGCTTCCTCCTCTCTGCCTGTCTCTCTGCCTACTTGTGAACTCTCTGTCAAATAAACTCTTTAAAAAAAAAAATTCTGGGTGATGTGCAAACAGATATTTGTTATCTTATTCTTTTTTTTTAAATAAACTTATAATGTATTTTTATCCCCAGGGGTACAGGTCTGTGAATCGCCAGGTTTACACACTTCACAGCACTCACCATAGCACATACCCTCCCCAATGTCCATAACCCCACCCCCCTCTCCCTTGTTATCTTATTCTTAACTTGTATTTAGTTAACATAAAATAACGACAGTGAATTTTAGTCATTTAAGATGCTTTAGCTATGAAATTAAAAACTGATCCAAGAAAAGTTTGATATTAAGAAAAAATATTCATTGAATATATGCCATATTCCACAACATATAAGATGCAATGCAGCAGCTAATCTTCAGAATAAACTTATGTGGAGGATGACGTTTTTGTTACCATTTATAGGTTAAAAAACTGAGCTGCCAAGAGGTTAGGCTTACGGTCTAAAGTCATAGATCTAGTTAGTGGTAGAATTGGAATTAGAAGTAAGGTGCTGTGACTCCAGGATCTGGGTATTATGTGAGATTCATTCTTGGACTTTAAGTTCATTGTCCCATGAAAAATAAGTTGGGAGATTTTATTATACAAGTTGGAAGGCATGACATGAAAGTATTGGCAGAATTTGGGTCCTGTTAGGCAGGGTTTGGCTCTTCGAAGGCTGCTTATACAAGGCTACAGATGAGAAGAGTATGGGGATTTAACAGTTAGTCCAGAAGGAGTGTGGTATTATTGGCAAAGTAGACCTCTCCACTCATAAAAGGGCAGATGGCATGACTCTTGCAGAACCAAATGACAGGCTGCTGTTGACATCAAGTATCAGACACAGTCATTAAATAGACAAAAATCTATGGATAAAATATAGTTACTGGACAAGGTGGAGGGAACAGGCAAGATGTTTAACAACTTTGAAGAATAAAGGAGAGTCACTGTTAAGTAAGACAGAAAACTCCATTGTTGGCAAATGCTCTTTTAATGTTGATGCTATCATTTCCACACCAAAGATTTTACATTTCTCCAGTCTATTACTTGGGATGTTGAGGAAGAATTACAATATAGTTTTGAATTTGGAATGATGTAACTGACTTTTGGAAAAACAAAACAAATATAAGAGAGAACCTGGTGATTCCCTCTTCATGGAGGGAAAGAATAGCTTCTCTAAGCAACATCTCTTTGTAACATCTCCCAAAATGGAATTCTTGGCCAAAAAGATGGGGCATTGAATCACTGGGATGGCATGTCTTGAGAAGGACTGTCAAATCACCTTCTCTTCTCTTAAATTTTAAATCATTTGGAGAAAGAATTATCAATCATATGTGACCCTGATTATCAGTTTTGCGACTTATAAGGCTAACCTGGAAAAGTCACATCTTTAAATTGAGCTTACTTCTCTAGACATGGGTGGGTTTGGGTACCATTGGGCCTTCCTCAAAAGGAGAGGCCTTTTTAATCTGGCAGAGAGAAGAAAATCTGTACTTGTCAAGGATTAACCACTCTGCTCTGGAAGAGACAAAGCTGCTGAGTCATACCTTCTCTATCAATTGGGCTTCTATGGAAAATGCTGATAGTATGATGTGATATTTTTACTGGTTTGTAACTTGAAAAGGCAGATCAGGGATGGTCAGGAAAAGAAGAAACCAGAGGGTAAAATACACCAAAAATGTTTTTTAGGAAAGTTTAAAGATCAAGTTGAAAAATTTCTGATATATTCTCCTCATTTGAACCTCCCTTGTGTCTCTTTCATCTCATTTAAAAGTATAATATCCTGACTTTCATAGTTTTCCATTGTGTTCTTTTTATAACCCATGTAGACCAAGTCATTTGAGTTCAAGAACTGTATCATACACTTGTTGGCATCTCCACCTACAACTGATTAGAAGGCTTTTCCTCTCAATACAGTCTTAATAGGTACTATTTGAAATAATTAAAGAAAATATCATCCTAAGTTTCTTTAAAATAAATGAGGGCATTGTTTACAAACTATTCTTATTCCATTTGGACACAAATGCAAAGTGAAACATGTTTTATCACAACACAGAGCCTCATGGCCCATGCCAATATTCTCAGCCCGTCTTGACCAGACCATCTTTATTCTACATTGAAGACACAGATGGTAAATCTGGCCTAGCTAGATTTATTATGAGTATCAATTGTTGATATCTAGAATGAAAAGGAAAAAGAAATTCAGAAATCTGAATATCACAAAATAATAGCCTTTGCTAAAAACTGCAAGTTTTTAAGAATTATGATGATTTGGTATCTCCTAAGTGTAAAGATATCACATTATTGTTAAACTTATAATAGATACTAAAAAGAGAACTCTTTTGAAAACCAGCCTAGGAGAGTATAGACTAGCTGCGTTCAATAAAATTTCTGTGATGATAGAAATGTGCTGTGCCATATGGGAGCCATTACACACATGTGGCTATTGAGACCTCAAAATGTGGCTAGTGACACAGGAACTAAGTTTTTAATTTTATTTACTTTTAATTAATTTAGGTGTAAACATCCTCATGTGGCTGGTAGCTGCATATTATATAGTTCAATGGGACTATTTTGCAATTCAAACTCCAGACTCAAGTTATTTTGACTCTCTGGACCCTGGGGGGCATAAATTTTATGCCATTTATGACTGTGAAGCAATAGAAAGAAAATATTTAAAAGGTAGGTGTGAGATTTGCAGGATGTATTACAAACCAGGACTATTTTTATAGTGAATATTAACTGAAAGTGCTTTCTATGTGTCAGACATTGGTTAAAGGGTTTCACAAGGATTAACTCATTTTTATCTCATAATAACCTTTTGAAACTAGTACTATTTTTGCACCCATTTTATTTGGCACCCATTTTATTGAACATGAAGCACAGAGAAGGTAAATAACTTGTCCAGGGCCAACCAGCTCATAAGTGTTAGGAGTGTGGATGCAGACAGCCTTACTCAGAATAGAACCTCCAAGAATAGCTTTCAGCTATTCTGGTACATATGCCATAATTTACCAAATCTAAAATACTGTTGATTTAAGATCCTCCACTATTTTATCCACCTCTATGAAAAGAGAAAACAACCACAAATATTGCCAATAAACTGATACAGTTGCCACTAATCATAAAATGCAATCAGAAATGTTATGACATGGGAAAAAAAGCGACTTAATATAAGGAAATATTTTAGCAGTGCTGATAAGATTCAGGTCTTTTTAGTTATAAGTAATCATTGACTTTTGAGTAAAATACATGAAGTTGGGATTGTTATCATGGCCTGAGGATAAGAGACTAGAAGAAGTAATAAGGTTGGATTTTAATAAAACTCTTTCAGGGGCTGGATCTTTTACAAGAAATAAGGACAGAAGAGCATACATTAAATGTTGATGCTTGTCAATCCTGATTATCACCATGTAATATATATGTGCACCAAACTCTCCATATGTAGAAAAGTAAAAAAGAAAGAATAGAGATTCCTCAGTTGCATTTTCAGGGATAATCCAAGACCACATTCTCCTTGATTTTAATAGTAACACATTTTTGCCTTATCTCAGACCTGCCAAAAACAAGGACTGGAACAACCATTAGGCAAGTCTCCACAGCAGTAAGGAATACATTGTGGCTGCTAGAACATAAAATATTATTATAAGAAGAAACTGTTGGAAACATTTCTTTTTGTTCACTGTCACAATGTCTTCTTAATGATTCCCAGATACTTCACTTGGAAAACCTTCCTTTTCTCCCTAGGCAGGTGTGTACTTTATCCTAAGCTCCAAACAGTCTTTATGTAAGAATGATGTCATGGTGCTATAATTATGTATTTTCAGGCCTATCTCTCTTTTACATAACACATGTTGTGTTTTTTCATCTTATTACTTTAATACCCAGAAAACTCCTGGAACATATTAGGAAATGACTTTTATTTAATACACAAAGAGTTTTCCAACCACGGGCACTTAATGACTACCAGGCAAAGAAGGAAAATTAAGCACTCGTAGGTGCCTATGACACTGCCTGAATATATTTGACACGACAGAACCTCACTAACAATCCTATTGTAATAGCTAACTTGACATAGTGTATATATGTTGCTTGGGCTGGTCAGAATCCATCTCCTCTTCTAGTGTGAGAGGCTCCCTTTGGGATCGGGGTATTGCTGAGCTGGTAAGGTATGGGTCTAGAGCTTCTTACAGCTTTTTGGGTTCCATGTGGGGGAGAATTTGCATGAGAATGAAACCATCACAACATCTAAAAGTAAGTACTTTTCAATTATATAAGCCAGTAATTCCTCCTTTTCTCCAAGCTAAGATGAATATTAAATGAATAACTTGTTAAGTTGGAAGGTAACACTTTCAAAGATGCTATGTTGAAACAGAATACTTCATGCACCTTTCTTTAAGTACTATTAAGCAACCATTATGTGTCAGTACTTATTTTGCTGAAAATATGGAAGATTTTATCTGTTGGCCCCATATCAAAGCCTTAATATATATCAGCAACTACTTCTTCTTATTTTTAAATTTTATTTATTTTTTTAAAAATTTCTTTTCGGTGTTCCAGAATTCATTGTTTATGCACCACACCCAGGGGGAAATTGGAGGAGGAGATGAACCATGAGAGACAGTGGACTCTGAGAAACAAACTGAGGGTTTTGGAGGGGAAGTGGGTGGGAGGTTGGGTGAGCCTGGTGGTGGGTATTATCAGCTACTACTTAGTACTCAGTTATTATTTATAAAAAAAAAAAAAATGCATTCCTTTGCCAGGCTTTGGTAGAGCAGCTACATGTAGAAGTGTAAATTTCATAAGAATATCCTAAAGAATGTTCCATGTCATGTACCATGTCTGTCCTATAGAAGCTGCCTATCTCTTTCAGCCAATATTTAATTTACATTTTTTCTTAAACATTATGATAGATACTAATTTTTGAGAACTAAATAGGAGCCCATGGTCTAATAAATATTGCTTAACTCTATGACTTTAAAGGAAAAAAGACTATAATTCTTAACCTATCAAATAGCTAATGAGGAGAAAAGTGTACACTAGAAATCATAACAAAGTGGAGTAAACACTTGAATTTTGGTCCAATCTTGAGATTATCATCTACAAAAAAAGTTGAGGGTAATTTGCTTAACCTTTCTGATTCATGTTTAAGAACAAGGATGTAGAATTAGTTTATGCCTAAGATTTCTTCAATCTCATATAATCACAAAATGTGAAATGATATGCTGAAGAGGTCATCTGTGAGAGTCCTCCGATTTTGAATAGAATTATAAGGAATTTCATATTTCATTTTATTCTATAAATCTTTACTCTGACTAATGTATTCCATGTTAACTGGATGAAACTATATCTCTAGTGTTGCTAGAATATACTCTCTGAACCAATGCTAACCAACTTTTAATTGACATTAATAGCTATGTAAGTAATCTGGCTCATGGAATTAAACTAAATAATACTAGAAAAAGAACTCAGAAAAAGCTCTATGTGTAATTTACTTCTGAAATGTTCTGTCCCCATGTGAATACATTTTTATCACTGAAAGATTAAGAACAATTCTTAAGTAGATATTATTAAGATAAATTAGGTATTATTGGATAATACTTACCTGTCTATATCTCAAGAACTGTGCAAAGTGCATTAATATATGACTGATCTCATTTAATTTTCATTCTAACTTTTGATAAACATAATACTTAATGGATGAAAACATGGGTTTGTTAATGGTTGTGCCAGAATTCAATATTTGGCTGATTCACTTAAATTTAAGCTTAAGTTTTTGAACCAAAATTAGATCCTATCAAAATATTTCCTGGGGCGCCTGGGTGGTTCAGTGGGTTAAAGCCTCTGCCTTCAGCTCAGGTCATGATCCCAGGTTCCTGGGACTGAGCCCCGCATTGGGCTCTCTGCTTGGCGGGGAGCCTGCTTCCCCCTCTCTCTCTCTGTCTGCCTCTTTGCCTACTATATAAAATACACACACACACACACACACACACACACACACACACATTTCCCTTATTCTCATAATTTATACAGGTTTAAAGAATTGGGGCACCTGGGTAGCTCAGTGGGTTAAGCCTCTGCCTTCAGCTCAGGTCACGATCTCAGGGTCCTGGAATCCAGCCCTGCATTGGGCTCTCTGCTCAGCAGGGAGCCTGCTCCCCATCCCCTGCCTACTTGTGATCTCTGTCTGTCAAATAAATAAATAAAATCTTAAAAAAAATAATATTTTTTCCCATTTTATTTTCAATTCCAGAATTAGGAGAAATCTAGCGTTAGCACAATTTAATTTATAGTTGAAACAGTAGAATTTTTTCTTTTGGAGTATAATGCAATGGCTCTTCTATCTTATAGTGCCATTATTGTTTTATTTGAGATGGTGTAGATTATGCCATGGTAAAGAACAACCTCAAAAATCTCAGCTATGTTATATAGCAAAAGTTCATTTTTCAGGTAAAGTCCATTGTAAGTCTGAGGAACTCTCTAGAGCAAGCTATCTCCATGGTCCAGGCTGAAGAAGCTTCCACTATCTTGTAGCTATACCATTTCATTGATCCCTGTTGGTTATTGCAGCAGAGGAAAGTGGACCACTAGCAATTAATTATTTCAGTCTAGAAATAAAAAGTATCATTTGTACTTTAAACTCATTGGATACAACTGGAAAAAGGAGGTTTTGGAAATAGACTTCTATGTGACTGGAGAAGCAAAACTGGATATGGGGAACACTAGCAAGACTAGCTTGTCTTCGCAAAGCTTCATTAACATAGTATATCGAAAGTCATTGTGCATGTCTGTTATCAAGTTGGCAGAGAGTGAAGGAATAAGAAAGATCATACATGAGACATTAATTTGCCCCAGATGCAATGGTGGTATTCCTGCCAGAATCTAGTGATATGTCACTTCAAGGGAAGCCAGAAAGTGTGATCTAGATATGTGGCCTGAAATGAAAGAAAATAAATTTGGAAATGTCTACCATATCCTGTTGCATGCCATTGTCCTCTCTTGAGATCACTCTCCACCCAAATCTTAATTTTAGTGCTTTCTTCTCTTCAAGTTAGTGTAAATATATAGCCCAGGTATCTCTTCCAAATTCCAACTCATATCAAATTGGATATATCAAAATCATATCCACAACTGAACACTTGATTTCTCTTCATGCATCAAACTACTCCACCCAGTTCATATCTGGTCAGGTCATTTTCTTAGCTCTACCTTCAAGTACATCCAGAATTGGAATAGTCCTCATCACTGCTGGTGCCTAACCCAAGCCACCACCTCTTACTGGTATGACTGCAAAAACTTCTTAACTGGTCTGTTTCTACTCTTGCTTCTACATTCATTTCTCATCACTGAAACCAGAATAACCTATGTAAAGCATAGGCTGGATTTATCCACAGTGCATTTTCACACTTAGGCTGGTGACATCCCTTTTTATGAATTATTTCATGCACCTCAGGTAGTAAAGACGTCTGCTCTTTCGAAGGAGAATAATTAAAAATGCTCTCATCCACAGTCAAGATTTGTAGACCCAACCTGATTACTCCTTATTTTCTCTGTGACTTTTTGTTTCCCACTTTTACTCCTAACATAATTGACAGTGATTGCATAGAATAAGAATTTTTTCTTTCTTCTTTGTGCCTTTGGGAATTACCTGTCCCCTGATAGGGATGATATAAAGTTTAAGGTATGGGATAATTTTTAAGATACCAAATAAGCTACAAAGGCTGAGAAACAGGCCATGCCTTTGTTTCCATATCTCCTAAGTTATTTAAGTCATTTATTGAGAAAGCAACAGCTCAAGCCCTACGGTACTGTGTTTTCCTAATGGCAGTTTATGAAGTTTACCACATGTCTTCCATATGAAAGTAAACATTACATGGAAAATGGCTATTATTTGTCTTTTGTCTTCTCCCATTGCACTTATGCACATATACAAAGATACACATATACCTGCACATATATAAAATCTTCCTCTTTCTATTTACATTATGTGTGTATATCTCTAAGACGTTTTACGGCATGATAAGCTAACTCTTAATATTTCCTGTGATGCTCATTATATCTTATTTTAATGTATGCAGATATTGTTTCACCATTTTCCTTAGAAATGATTTAAAGATTTTTTTAAATTTTATTTATTTGACAGACGGAGATCACAAGAAAGGCAGGCAGAGAGGGAGGAAGGGAAGTAGGCTCCCTGCAGAGCAGAGAGCCTGATGCGGGGCTTGATCCCAGGACCCTGGGATCATAACCTGAGCCGAAGGCTGAGGCTTTAACCCACTGAGCCACCAAGGTGCCCCTTTAGAAATGACTTAAATCATGTAATAAGATATTCTTATATGTATGCTGGCTAACTGAACATAATAAAAATTAAAATAAAAATAAAAGTATAAGCAATTAGGGGGAAAAAAGATATTCTTGCATGTATGTGTTGGGGGTTGTTTTAATGCATTTTTGTCTTTTCAATTTACTTTTTATTTTATAATATTTATCATAGTGAAGTTTCAAAGACCATAGTGCTCTACTACAATGGTAGCGGGATCAAATAAAATTCTTTGCAAATATCAAATATTGTTTACTTTTATTTTTTCAACTTTTGAAGTTGCCAATACATTTTTATATTTGCCAGTTTCATTTGGTATTTGCTACCTGATATGAAACATGATTGATTTTTTAAAAAGTCAATGGAAGCCTTATATGTGATTTTTAAAAACCACATAGTGTGTGAAGAGTTATAACAAACACTATTACTTGATTTGCCCCCATCTGGAAGATAGACACAGATTAAGCATATATCAGTTTTGGTCATCATATTCTTGAGGGGCCAGTAAGGAGCATTATAGAACAGTTTTCTTTCTATGTGCCTATAGCTGTGTTGAAGAGCATGTGATATATGTTGGAAGATTCTGTTTCTATCAAAGCTATGGTAGTTGCCTGCAAATCACAGTTACTGCCTAGTTTATGCAGTTCTTTAGCAGACATGTATATTGTCTATTGTGAGTAAAACTTTGTGTGGAGCCTTTCTGAAAGATAAAATGACCATTCCATCTTGGAGTTTGTCCTCAACAGGTTTGCAGTCTAGAAGGGAAACAATAAGGAATATGAAATACACACATGAAATCTTGCCTAATCCACCTCTTCCCATTAGCTGATCTCTTTCACTTGCTTATTTTCCATTTTGTCTCTTCCTCTTGAAAAATAATATTCTATATTATGTTATTATTAGTTGTTTTGGCATCCTCTACAAAACTTAACAAACTGAGAGTTGATAAGGGTTATTACATTGGACTATATCCAGTAATATTGGCCATCCATTGAAAACTCAGTAAACATTTCTGAAATCAGTAAATGGCACAGGTTCAAAAGATACTTATACATTTATTTAAGGAGCTTTGATAATATGCAATGATAATCTGAATAATAGAGGAATCAGACTGACATTATTGTTTGAGACTTTTATTTATTTATTTTAGAGAGAGAAGGTGCGTGCCTGTGCATGCAAATGAGGGGGGCAGAGGAGCAGAAGGAGAAGGAAAGAGAGAATCCAAAGCAGACTGTGCACTGAGTGTGGAGACTGACACAAGGTTCCATCCAGTGACCCTGACATCATGACCTGAGCTGAAACCAAGGGCCAAACCCAACTGACTGAGCCACCCAGATGCTAATATTATTGGTATACTGATAAGAAGAGGGAAGCCATAAGACACAATATTTATTTCTTTCATTTGAGAAAATGTTTGAATTTTTCATTCATTAAGTAGTAGTAAGTAATGCTAATCCACCTACTCAATGAAGAATTTTCTCTGGGGATTTTCTTATTTTTCCTCTCTCTCTCTCTTCCTCTCTCTTTTGTGTTGCTGGCAGCTCCCTCTGGGATGGTTTAGTGGCCATTTGGAGCCACCTGAGCATTCAAACATTTTTAGTAGGCCACTATTTAAAAAGGCCATAAGTACAGCTTTCCCAGAATTCATGGGAACAAAGATCTCCTAAGCCAGTTTAATCTAAGTACTTTTGTTATGTACTAAGGACCACATGCATTAATTGACAAATAGATGAATCTGTATTTGAGCTTTCCTTCAGGGACTGAAAAGGAGTTTGTTTGTTGTTGTTCTGTTTGAAGTATAGTTAACACACCATGTTACATAGTGATTTGACAAGTTTATATGTCATGCTGTGCTCATCACAAATGTAACTATAATTTGTCACCATAACATTGACTATATTCCCTCTGTTGTACCCTTATCCCCTAACTTATTCATTCCATAACTGGAAGCCTGTATCTCCCACTCCCTTTCACCAACTTTGCCCATTCCCCCCCACACCTTCCCCTCTGGCAACCATCAGTTTGTCTTCTGTGTTTATGGGTCTTTTTGTTTATTGATTTGTTTTATTTTTTAGATTCCACATATAAGTGAAATAATATAGTATTTATATTTGACTTATTTCACTTAGCATGTACCTTATAGGTCCATCCATGCTGTTGCAAAAGGCAAAATTCCATTTTTTATGGCTAAGTAATATTCCATTATATGTATATGTGTGTGGGTATGTGTGTGTGTGTGAGACATCTTTATCTCTTCATCTATCAGTGGACACTTGGGTTGCTTCGATACCTTGTCTGTTATAAATAATGCTCCTGTAAACATAGGGATGCATATAGCTTTTTGAACTAGTATTTTCATTTTCTTTGGGTGACTAGGTAAATATCCAGTAGTGGAATTATTGAATTGTATGGTACTTACATTTTTAATTTTTTGAGAAAACTCCATAGTGTTTTCCAGACTGTCTGTATAGTTTGTATTCCCACCAACAGTGTAAGAGGATTCCTTTTTCTCCACATCCTCATCAACACTTGCTGTTTCTTGTGTTGTTGATTTTAGCCATTCTGACAGGTGGAGGTGATATCTCATTTGGTTTTGATTTGCATTTCTCTGGTCAGTGATGTTGAGCATCTTTTCATGTGTCTGTTGGCATTTATATGTCTTCTTTGGGAAAATGTCTAGTTAGGTGGAACTAACAAGGAGTTTTGAGGAACAGCTATGTGTGTGAATAGACTCCATGAAAAAGTGTTTAGGTATAACAGTGTGTTTTCCTAGGATAATGCTCTTCAGATGGATACTCAGTGTGATGAAGTAGCTAAATAATACTAATAGCCATTTGAACTAATTTCAACTTTCAACTATAATTTGTGACAGGTGTTATATTATTTTAAAATTTAAATAAAATAGATCTGTGAATTTAACTGGAAATCTGATTTTTTTTTTTACCATTATTACTTCCTCCTTTGAACAAAATGTTTGCCTCTTATGAGTGAGGTCTTCTCCATAATAATTAGTATCATGAACCTTGGATTTAGATATCCTAGTCTATAGTTTCTTGTTATTGTAACAAGAATAACACTACCTTGTAGGACTGTGACTACGTTTTTGAAAAGTATTTAAAACAGAGTCTGGCCCACACTAATTATTTAAACTTGTCATAATTGTCATGGTTCTAATTGTTACTATTGTTGGTATTATTATACACTTATAAAGTTGTTATTTACTTTCTCTAAATCTCAATGTCCTTCTCAGGACCAATGGGACTATGCTGTTTACACTAAAAGGTGTTTTTGTAAGTATATATTAGTTATTGTTAGCTCTTGGAAGACATTATATGAATCATAACCAATAATTTGTTTAATTGTTGTAACTATTATTATTTTATTATACTAATATTTATTTACTTACCAGCTAGGTAAACCTTTGGCCAAAAAAAAAAAAAAAGATTTTGTTTGTTTATTTGGCAGAGAGAAAGATCACAAGTAGGCAGAGAGGCAGGTGGCAGGGGGGCAAGTTCCCCACTGAGCAGAGTCCGAACCTTTAGCAAAATTATTTAATATTTATCTACTTAGTCTCTTCATCTGGAAAATTGGACAATATTATAAAATGTCCCTATATATAGGGACTTTTTAAATAAAGGCAAATAGAATTGATAATAAGCATTCAACAAATAAAGACTACAAATATTTTCATATTGTTATTATTGCTATTATTGTAGGTCATTGTCATGATTTAGTGTGGAGTAACCACCCATAATATAAAATAATCTGCTTTTCAGTCGGCTCAATGAAATTCTATCCATCAGTTAAGGGTTCAGTGATTAAAGCAACCAGATATACTGTCTTCCATGACCAGAATGTTTTAATATTCTATGAAGTGTATTTTTTTATACAAACATATATTTGCCAGTGGATGAGATGGAAATATTTTCCTTTTACTTGTTATACTAGTTCTTTGTTTCTTGTCCCTATTTTCAAATAAAATGTCATCTCCAATGGGAAAATAAAAACTGAAATTTTCAGATGTCATAATTGCCAGGAAAGTCATAACACATTATTTAAAAATTAATAGATGTGCTAAAAGATAAGGGAGATGTGACCTTCATTATCTCATGAGGAATTAAACGGTTGGCACATAATGCATGTCTGTTGGACAAATAAATCACTGTTCAGTCTTCTTTATGTCACCTGCCAAGCATAGTTCTCTTCAGCTAAGAACACTAGAGAGCTATTTTGAAATTTTCAGTAGAATTTAATCCATTTTTAGATTAAATTATTCTTTATGTTCAAGTATCTAATATTAAGGATTGATAATGGAGGACAATTTCAGAAGAAGATACAATTATCTTACGTTTTAGTTTTCAATGAGTTTTAGTAGTAATATGAGTTCTTATACACAAGGTTTACATAGTCCTTGTTTAATAATTCCTAAACTGTGAAGAATGTATAATCAAAATGAATGTAAGCTACATTTTTTTCTCTACAAGTGAAAAGCTTTGTAAAAGTTTATAAAAATTCTCACATTGAACACCCTTGTATAGAACCAGTCTAAAATGATGGACAATTGAAAATAAGCTAATTCAGGGTACTTGGCTGGCTCTGTCAGTAGAACATGTGACTCTTTATCTCAGGGTCATGAGTTCAAGCCCCACATTGGGCCTGGAGCCTACTTAAAAAAAAAAATAGGGGTCTGCCTGGCTCAGTCAGTGGAACATGCAACTCTTGATATCAGGGTTGTCTGTTGAAGTCTTGCATTAGATATACAGATTATTTTAAAAAATAAAATATTTAAAAAAATAAAAATAATCTAATTTGTAAAGTTTTTTTCCATTGAGAAGAATATAGCAAGCAGAACTCGGATAATTACAGTACTTACAAATAAGCTATAGTACTAGGCAGAATGTTATTAATGGTCCCCTCCCTTTGAGTTTGCCTGGAACAGTTCTGGGTTAAATGTCTTATTATATCTTTATTAGCAACACATCCATCTTTCTTCAAATTGTCTTTCTTTTATTGACATATTCTGTGATCACCATGCTTGGATAAAATCTAAGCAGCATCCTAAAAGATGAGTAGAATCTAGATAAAGAAGGTTGTGGAGCAGGAAAGAATGGACAAGAGGGAATTACATGTTCTGAGATCCCCAGGAATGAGTATTTTTGAGGAACTCAAGTTCAGTGTGAGAGGAGTGGAGCATTTGAGGAATATGAGGTATTGGGAATTAAGTCTAAATATGAAGGCAAGAGCCATTCTAATGCCCTTTTTTAATAGAAGATTTTAGTGGTTCTATTTAACTTTTCTTTCATTATTTTATTTTATTTCATTTAAAATACAGAGTTGCCCCAGATCTTCTGGCTGCCAATGGTAGACATAAAGACACTGATTCTGTTAAAAAGAGATGTGTTTTCTGTATCTCTTCATCCTTTGCCCATAACTTCTATATAACCATGAATTTGCACCTTGGTATATACTGAATATATTCCCCTAAAATGCATATGTTCAATTCTTAACTCAGAGTTGTGATGGTATGTGAAAGCAGGGTCTTTGACAGGTGGAGTCCTCATGAATGGGATTAGCACCCTTATAAAAGAGACCCAAGAGAGCTCCCTTGCCCTGTCCACTGTGTGACCATACAGGAAGAAGAAAGTCATCTATTAGTCAGGAAGTGGGCTCTCACCAGATAGCAATTCTGTAGGTACCTAGATCTTGGACTTTTCTGTCTCCAGAAATGTGAGAAATAAATGTTCATTGTAGCAGCCAGGATGAACTAAGATACGTCAAAATATAGTTTTTGAGTGTTTTCCCTTGAATACTTACTACCTATTACTAGTGAATTTATTCCTTTAACGGCCATGACAGGAAGTACAGAGGATGTCCCATGATCCACTGGCACGGTTTTCCTTAGTATTTGAAATCTACTTTAAGCCAGAATGGATTTAAGTTGGTTGCTGAGTGCACTAGAAAGAACCTTGAAAATGGAAGAGAATGAGGTAGAAGTTAAATAGAGTTCATGATTATTTTATTTTATGGATCCTCTGTCTATGAACTATGCTTCTTTTATTTTATTTTATTTATTTTATTTCTTTACAGTGTTCCAGCATTCACTGTTTATGCACCAAACCCAGTGCTCCATGCAATATGTGCCCTCCATAATACCAACCACAAGGCTCATATGTTCCACCAACTCCCATAAACATCACCTTCTTTTTAAAATTGCAATGCATTTTGAAATGGGGAGTCAGGAATTAAGGCTCTACTCAAGGCTTCTCCCACTAGTGAGTCATGTGACCTTGATCTAATACCATAGTTCTCTTAGCTTCAAATTTGTTTTGTTCATAATAAAATAGTTGAATATGGGACTCCTGACTGGCTTAGTTGGCTAAGTATTGGCCTTCAGCTCAGGTCATGATCCCAGGGTCCTGGCATCAAGCCCCACATCAGGCTCTGTGCTCATTGGAAAGTCTTCTTCTCTCTCTTCCCCTCCCTCTTCCCCTCTCACCCCACTCATGTTCTCTTTCTGTCTCAAATAAATAAAATATTATCTTAAAAAAAAAAAAGCGTTGAGTATATGATGCCTTGTGCCCTCTGGGCTCTAAATTCCTATAAGATTTAGAAGTCTTTAAAATGTCCTTGTGTCCTAGGAAGATCCTCAAGCATGCAGACTATATTTGACCTGCTAAACCAAGCACAAATCATTGCTTAAGACTTTGGGGCCTGGCCATCATGTGTTCTCTGACAGCATTCATGATGCATCACAGGACAGTCCCAGAGCTCAGGCAACAGTATTAACCTGTACTATAGATAAGAAATCTGTCCTACTCAGCCTCACATTAGAGGCTGTTGCTCTCACATTAAAGTCATAGTTTAGGGCCAGATTCACACAGGGAAAGCAAAACAGATTATTTGGGTTGGGGATGCTTACATACCAAAATTTGCACCAACTAGTGAGATAATCTTGTCAATATTAGGAGTTGACTTTTTCAAGCATCTATGATAGACAGAAATTGAAAAATCTCATTACTTTCTTTTCTGAGGATAAAATTAGCAAGGCCATTCTGAAGATATCAAGAGACTTAATAAACCCTCTTTGTGCATTTTGTGGATTGTTACTGATGTACCTAAGGTGTACTCTGTTGGTGGGCATATTTTCCACATAACTCAGGTTCTTTTTTGTTTTTTTCAAGTTTTTATTTAAATTCTAGTTTGTTAACATACAGTGTAATATTAATTTCAGAAGTAAAGTTTAGTGATTTGTTACTTACATCTAACACCCAGTGTTCATCACAAGCGTCTTCCTTTGTATCCATCACCCATTTAGCCCATCTACTTGGCCATCTCCCCTCCAGCAGCCCTGTTTGTTCTCTATAGTTAAGAGTCTATTTTACGTTTGCTGCTCTCTGTTGTTTCCCTCTATGTTCATCTATTTTGTTTCTTGAATTCCGCATATGAGTGAAATCATATGGCATTTGTCTTTCTCTGACTGACTTATTTCACTTAGTATAATACTCTCTAGTCCATCCATGTCATGGCAAATGGCAAGATTTCATTCTTTTGATGGCTGAGTAATATTCCGTTGTATGTATGTATGTGTGTATATGCGTATATATGTGTGTGTGTGTGTATATACACACACACATCACCTCTTCTTTATCCACTCATCAGTCTGAGGACATGTGGGCTCATTTCATAATTTGGCTGTTGTTGATAATGCTGCTATAAACATCGGGGTGCATTTAGCATAGACATTTTTAAAAAGGAAAGATCAAGAGCAGATCTTTTTTTTTTTTTTCTTCCCTGAATCTTTAACTGTTCAGAATATGGAGTAGAGAGAAACTATTCTATGTAATATTGACCATCTTCACTTCCTGTTTCCAAAAAACCTCAGTCTAGGAGATTTTGTGTTTAACAATTTTTGAGCACCTTTGATATATAATCCAGAACTCTCATCAATAATTTCATTAAGTATATTTCCCAGGATTTAAATCCAGGTCCTAAAAGATCTATATAAAGTATCACTTCTCTATCACAATGTCTCATAGGTATGTAATAGTGGAGAATGGTGATGGGAAAAAACAAAAAACAAAAAAAAGAAAAACTTTTTTGTAGCAAATTTAAACTTACTGTTAAAGGATATCATACAAATACTGAGACATTTAATAAGTGGCTTAAATCTTTGTTTCCTCAAAAATAAGATAAATAATATATGTCTGTACAACATAAGGAATGAGCAGCTAAGGATGATGCCCTCAGAAGGCATGGGGTATGGCTGGAAACATTATCTAACTTTCCCAACAGCAGCTTCTTTTTTACAGAGACTTTGTCAAATTGTATGTTTCTTTCACAGTTGTCCTGAAGTCAAGTCCAAAGTTTTATTCCATAGTTGCTTCACCTCTCATAATTTCTCTTAAAGCTGTTTCCTTGGAAGTGGCGATTTATGGACATTTTCAGTCATATCAACACACTGGAAATAATTTCATTCATTCATTCATCCAGTCACTCATTCAACATATATTAATTCCCCTCCAACCAAATATTACTAGAGAGTTGTACATGGCCCAGGGGATGGTCTTGATCAGTCTATCAGAGTTCACAGTATTGTTTATACTTTTTTTGCTACCCATTCTACATGTTGTATCTCTAGTTTTTATTATAGTTTTTGGCACATAGTTTTTTACCCAATACTTACACATTAAAGTGGAATCATGTTGAGTATTCTCTGGTGCCCAGCTTCAGCAAATAATAAAATGCTAAAAGTTTGAAAGGACTTCACTATTTATCTCTCCAGATGTCCTAATTCTATAAAAGAGAAAGCTGTCTATAGAATGAAGAAACACAGAGAAACATGTTATATTCAGAGTCACACAGACTAAAAGCAGAGTTGGGATTGATATATTCATTTTTTTTGGTCTATTATAATAGCTTCCTCACAATATGGTCTGCTTTCTAAACTGAAGAGTAAGTACAGCATAAAAGTAATAATGACAGATATTTACAACTCAAAGTACATTATAAACTATATTTACTACAAAGCTGATATAATCTGCTACTGGGCTTTCATATCATAAAATTTTATTTGATGTCTATAATAGGTATAATATTTATTTGACACATATAGCAAGTAGGAACTTGGTTATAATTCTGTAGTTGTCAACTTGCACCTGTCACTAATACCTCAGGAAAATAATTTTCCCTGGATACTGACAGAAAAAACGAGTTTCACAATTAATCTCTTTATCAAAAGTAAAATAAATGACTCCCTGTGATACCCTCTTTGAAAATATAGCTTGGGGATAGATTCACATCTTAGATCAAAATGAAGCATTTAGGATAAAGAAGAATATGATTTTCTGGAGGCCAAGCAGAACACTTAGTGTTGGGAGGCAAATACATTTAAGCAGTGAATTAGACGAGATTAACAACTAATGATATTAGTTGTGTTTTTAAAATTTGACTATGTGGCTCCCTACCAGTTTTATTTTGTTTGGTTTTTGTTGGTTGGTTCGTTTTAAGTGGTCTTGTCTGTCTTTAACAGCATTTCCCCGTCTCTGTGAGTTAAGGCAGTGTGTCACGCAAGGGACATTCCGTGTGACATTTCCGTGTCAGAATCTGACTGTGGGCATGGTTTGGTGTCACATAGCAAAAGACATCACGGGTTACTTCTCAGTACAAATGGCTGTAAAAAGGTCTTTTCAATCTATAAGACCATAAAAACTCTAGTGCGTTGAATTTTTACAATGATGTTAATAAAAATAAAATCTCACGTTTATTAAGGATTAACACTGATCCAGATTTTATGTGAAAACCTAATGTCGCTTTGTGTATTTAATCCTCACAATGCTGTAAGGGAGGTCATATTATCATCTGCATTGCACATGCAAGGAAAATTATGTTTAAAAAATCAGAGCCAAAATACATTATTTACCTGAAGAGCCAGCCATATGCAATAATAACTGACCTTTATTGTATGAACTGTTTTACACATTCAACCAAAATGATCCCACGGAGTAGGTGCTATTATTAACTCAACCATATTAAATTGAGAAATAATACAACTTGCTTAATCTTGCTGCTAGGAAGCAAAATAGTTGGGGTGTTAAGATTTTGACCTATGCAATCTATTATTTCATTGCTCACTTGACGTAATGCAGATATTGGCTGAATATAGTATCACTGCAAATATTGTGTGAAGTGCTACATAAATTATCTCTAATACAGTAGATAAAATATAAATAGATGTTGTTAGGGTGCCCGGTGATGTGGGCAGCAAAGAGTTGCACAAAGAGTAGAGCAACAAACAAGACAGTTTGTTCACTTTCCAAAGGAGGAGAGGGTCTAGACATCAAAAGAGATGTCACCCTGAGTTTCTGTCAGGCTGGGCCTTTTAAGGGGTTTTGAAGTATGTGTGAAGGTTGCAGTTCCACTCATGGCAGGACGGGGTTAGGGGAAAGGTGGTGGTGCCCTTTTGGCCAGGTAGAGCAGAAGGTGGCAGGTTTTTAAAGAAACTCTATCTGGCTTGTCCAGGATGTGGGTTGGGTTGTGGTCAAGCTACAGAAGAATATGTTTTGCAGTTGGGGTCTACTTTCCAAGAATGGAGGACATCGTAACCTAGAAAAACAAAAAGGTTAGGGCCAAGTGCAGACACCTGTGCATTTTGTCTGTAAGCTTGGCTGGGGGAGCAGGGGACTTTGAATAGATTCCTTTCAGATGTATACTAAAGTTTTTTTTCATAAAATATTAGTATAGTTTTTAAGTCTAAAAGGCTGGATTGTAGATGTGAAATGGGAATTAATTGTGATTCTTATTCAAATTCTAAATTAATTTTCTTCAGTCACTAGTATAGTGACTATATGCTATATATATATATATATATAGTATATGCTCGTTAGATTACTCATGATCATTTCATTACAGTATAAAACATGATATGACAATTTTAAACTTGACTGAAATTTTCTTTTAAATAAATAGTGGTTTGAAGGAAACACTATACAAATTATACATTATTTTGTGGTAATCTTTTTTTACATAACAGGCATTTCTAAATTCTTATCAGTAAGCTTCTTCCTAGAAACCAGACCATTCTGGGCAAAGACTCTGACAGGAAGACCATTTCTCTTTATTTCAAGTGGGGAAAAAAAAAAGTATAATGCATTTTATCAACCCAAACCTTAATCAGCATTCTAAAATGTAACTAAAACACAAGAAACCAATACTTCTATATAATAGCAAACCCTTTTTCTAAGATCCAAAATTCTTAAAATATTACTTTCTGATCACCAAATACTACTTTTATTTTTCTGTCTTTATTTCCATCTCCACAACTTCCTTTATCACCTTCTCCAATTTGTAGGGACCCGTAAAACACTAGGTTAAAACAAGGATTATGTAATAAAGGCCCCATGAATATATACTTAGGATGAACACAGGTTGACTGAGAATTGTTCTCACTGATTATGAAACTATAATGTCTCAGACTCACCAACCTCCGAGAGGCACATATACTTCTTTGGCACTTAATGACCTTTCCAAAATATCTGAATAGACTATGTCTTATGACCCGTGATGTTTAGAATGTAACTTGACAGTTTACCACAATCATTTTGTGATAAACATTGTATTAAATTTGGGGGATGTAAATACAAAATGTTCTTTTACAAACATTAGCTAAATAACATTTTGTTAAGCTATAGAGGAATGTTCTGGAACATTGATTATTAAATCTTAAAAGGCTTTCTACCAGAGAGATGTTTATTTGGAAGAAGTTCTCCAGAGTATGGCTGTACTTCATTTTGAAAATTAATTGGCAGGTATTAACATATATTTTTGCAAAGTGTATTTCTAGCTAGCTAGCTAGCTGTTTGGCAGGGAGATAGAGCCAAAGAATGGCATTCATACATTTTCTGTTGCGCGTCTCTTAGCTTTTTGTCCCAATAGAGAAACATTTTCTCAGTGGACACTAAATCTCAGAATTACTTTGAGAGATTTTCACTTGCTCCACCGGTTTTGAGTAAAATTCTCCTTGCCCTTGTATAAATTCAGATGAGGAAGATAATCTAAGATGGGCCATAAAAGAGTGTGGGCGGTATTTATTTCTGAGCCTAAAAAGAAGAATGCCAAATTCCCTCATGCTTAATGAAGTCACAGGTTCCACATTTTGAGGATTATGGATATTTAGAACCGTGGACTGATGTGTTATGGAATAAACTAGATTTCCATGGTGATTTGAATTTGTTTATATAATCTTTACACTGTGCAATCTTACAGGAAGGAACTCATATACCCTTTAACATCAGCAAAGAAGCAAGCCTCAAAGTAAAAGCATTGCAATAATTACGATTGATCTTGCTTTCAAGGAGACCAAGAAATAAGATACAATAGTGCCATAGGTGGGAAATATTATCATCACACTTCTGCAAATTTTACTTATGGATTTGTCTGATGCCAAATCTAAGGGAATTAACAATGAACAAGTGCTTCATGAACATATGAATGGAGATATGTCTATTTTTTCTTTTTTAGCTATGGATCTTGGATGAGACAAAAACCTGTGCTGGCAATACAGATTGATTGATTAATAACTGAAGTTCTTCAGAACCACTCTAAGCTATAAGTCTGCATGTTAAGAAAGTTCTCATTATTTGTTCTTATTTTTAAAAGATTATATCAATAAGCAATGTTCACTGTTAAACAGGTTTGACACAGGACATTGACTTGTTCTTTATCTATTTCTGAGCAATGTTCACTGTTAAATGGGATTGAAACAGCACATTGACTTTTTCCCTATGTATTATTGAATTCTATATTATTTAAATATTTTAAAATGTATGTATCATTATATATAGGCATACAAGGTATACACACATCTGTGACACATGTAATTTTATTTACATGTGAAATCCCTTTGTTATCTGTGAATTTTTACTTTTTTATATCAGTTAAATGAAACCAATTGTGTTAGAACAGTTTGTCAGTTATTAAGCTTTAAAGTTAACCAAAGGCAACTTGAAAGGCCAGTGAAACTATAGATATTTCTTAAGTTAGGTCCAGTAAGTTTAATTATATCAATAACCAATATTTAAATTTTGATTTAAAGATATTTCTGGGCATTTTCTTATTTTCTCTAGAAATATATTTCTGGATATCTTGTAATTATTACAAAATAATCAGTTCTCCTCTTAATTACAATATACTTTAAACCACAGGTTAACATATTCTGTGGTGTACAGCAAGCTATTATTGGTAGCTCTATTCTATTCATTAGAATAGAATTAGTTCTATTCTATTCATTAGAAATCAGGGTTTGCTATATGTCCCAAAGCTAGCAGCCCCAAAGCCGTGCCAACTGACTCTAGACCTAAGGAAATGTTACAGACTCATACATTCCCTACTATTGCATGAATAATGCTCCTTAAAGAAATCCTCAGAGTAGGTGATTCTGGATTTAAGGTTTAGAAAAAACATCAGAGGTGAAAATGAACTCTTAAATGAAGTCTTAATAAAGTCTTTTTGGTGACAGTGTATTACTCCAATTTCATACAAGCCAACTCCTTAGGCACATAACTGAGTTAGTTCATCATTTCAGTAGCATTAAGTAGTATAACAGTTGTCAAACAGGATATAAATTCCCAATTATGGGTAGAGGAAGAAATGAGGTAGAATTATAGTTAAGGTTCTTGAGAATTTTATATATCATGATGTTTATCAAGATACCACGTTAGAGTGAAAAGTTGTGAATTTAAGTCTCACAGGTGAATAGTATCTATCTCTGCAGCATGTCACATGAGGGGAAAAAAGGTTGAGAACCAAAGATCCCTCTCTAAAGGGTCTTTTTCCATCTACGCGTCCATTATGTATATATGTTATGGAGTACTGATTATTTTCACGGATTATGTCACAGACCTAATTCTGCTTTAGACTATGATATCTTTAAAGCCTCAGAATTGCTCCCAACCTGTTTCCTTCTCTGGGTAATGAGGGAGTGCACTCAGATGTTCAAGACTGTGGCAAGAAGGACCTTCATTTTCTAAGTGATCCAATTGACTGCTTCAGCACTTTGAGAGCCTTCTTTATTTTCCTATTCTTGTTATTATATATTGTTTGTTGCCCTGAAAAAAGCTGAGTTTACAGTTTTCACTGAAAAATTAACTCCTGCACTTTACTATACAACAGAATTTCTAGTCTTGGTAAATGTGCATTCTGTGAGTTTAAAAGTCATTCATAGATGCCTTAGATGCCATCAGAAGCAGCAAGGTGAGAAAGGCAGATAATTTCCCATATGTCACATTCCTATGTCAATGCTTATAAATAGTGAGAAGGATATATTCAAAGAAGTCAACAACCAGAAGAGTAACACAGTGGCCAGTGGGAGTGGAAACCTAACCAATTCTAGCACCCATGGCCAGTGTGCAGCTTGGGTGCCTGATGACAGGACTAGGGCTGATTTAAAATAATCTAATATTAATCTTTTTTAAAAATGCAAAACATGTGGATAATTATGTTTATAATGTAACTTTTATTTCCTACTAAACAGTCATGTATCTTTTTGCTCTCAGTTTGTATTAGACAGAAACTCCATGGCAATCAAGTTATCTTCCTACACAGCCCTACTCACTGTACATAGTAATTTTGGGGTGTAAGTATGGCTTTCCCCATGGGTGTTTTTGCCTGGGGCAAGATGCCAAACAGAAAACTAAATAGAAAAACTGCCATGAACTTTATAAATATCATCAATGGCAATTTAATGTGTTTCTTTAAATAGAACATACTCCAACATGAATTGTATGCTCCCAGAATATTCTTTTTGTTTGTTTCAAGTTTTTTATTTAAATTCCAGTTAGCTAACATAGTATAGTATTAGTTTCAGGTGTAGATCTCAGTGATCCATCACCTACAGGCAACGCTTAGTGCAGAATATCCATTTTTTAAATTAGATGGCTGCTTATGTTAGAGAAATGACAAAAGCTCTTAAGGATTTTGTGCTTACTCTGTGAATAATTATTTAAAAATAGTTTTAATAATAGGATAGTTAATGTTCTCAGGTTCCAGGGAGAACAGACACTCATATATATTATTATAAGGTGCTCTGCTATGTTTTTAAATGTTATTTTATCTTATTTTCCCTTTTAGTTTTCAGATTTATGCCTGTTACGATGATCTCAGATACATAGTCTTACTTCATGTTGTATAAAAATCAATACACAATTTAGAAATTGTCTTTTAATTTATTCATCAGGCTCTAATGCATACTGAAAGCATATTGCTATGCATTGAGAAGACGAGAAAAAGAATTTTTCCTTCTCCATTGATTCATATTTTCTCATTTTATAATGATATTCAGCCTCTTAAGAAACTAATTCAGACATGGGAAAATAAAGCTCATCACAGTAGCCAGGGCATAAGAGAAAAATCCTAATGAAGCTTGAATCAGAAGGTGTTTGAGGGTGAACGCTTAAAGTGATTTAAAGTTTAAAATATAGAAACTGCAATTGATGTTGCAATTTTCAGACATGCTAGGTTTTACAGATTTTTCACAACTTGAGCAGTTTGAGCAAATGACCAATTCAAAGACTTAAAGTATTGAATTCTTATTATGGGCAATGAAGCTAAACCGTGTGAGCAGTATGTCTCTGTACTTTTCCAGGGGTTATTTACTGGGTCATCTGGACCAGTAGCTTTCAAGAGACAGCCCTCAGGCTGGGGGCACAAAAATCCTCTGGGTTGTTTCTTAAAGATATGGATTCCTGGACCCCACTCAAAACTGACTGCCTCAAAATCATCAAGAGTGGTTCTAGATATTGTATTTTTAAGAAGCTCTCCCTGTAATGCTGTTCTAGATGCATCGTAGCATAATTTTCACAGAGTTTCCCATGATGTATTTCAGCCTTGTTTTGATATCTGTTAAGAGAAAAAGAGAAAGGTAGAGAATGACAAAATTGCTTTCCCCTAATGGGTCTATTGTGTCCGCAAAGACACGATGCACAAAGCTTCCTGCCAAATGTGATCTCTCCAAGCTCTAAGCCATTTGTTCTGGTACCATTACTCTTCTCAGCCATCATTTGTTACCTTTTGGTGAACTCATTCTGTGATTTGAGGGGACACAGATGCCCCAGATCTGTGTGAGTAACAGCTTTAAAAGTTTTGAGCTGCTTTTCTATTTGTTGGGAGAGCAGAATTTCTCAGACCCCTTGACTACTCTTTACTTGACAAAATGACACAATAAAGAAGATTGATACCAAGGTCTTTTAGATAATTGTGCAGGGAGAAGCTTCAGGGGCTGTACGTTAGCTCTACTATATTTGTCAACAGTTGAGTTAAGTGATCCACAAGAAGTCATTTAAAACAAATGACTCTAGATTTATTTTAACACCAGTGTTGGTAATAGCATTCAGCACTGGCTTAGCTTAGCATCATGAATGGACTTGAAATCTGACATAGTCCATGACCGTTAATCACAGCAAAGAAATTTGGAAAAGTGGTAAAGAGCAAAGGATTTAATTCATTCTGGCTGTAATATATGCATACCTAGAGTGAGGGAATAGAATAATTTGTTTTGAAAGAAAAACCCAATCGAAAGTCTTCCATTGTACTCTATTGAACCCCTCTCAAACTACAAATCCATTTTCTTTTGGAGATTCCATCTAAAATATTCGCCATTTTCTCCTCGTATGTCTTAACTTTGTAGGCCAATACTGTTCATGAGGAACAGGTGACATTTAAATCCAGCTTTTGTGCTAGTGACTATTTTTTATTTTTATTATCCTGAAATACAATTAGGGGAAAAAAGCTAATGTTTTTATTTTTAGCTGATTTTTTTCATCTTTTAAGTCTATGGACTGAATTTAGACTTCAAGTTTACTTAAGTTTTTCGTGCTACCATTGCAAATTGTACAAATCTGAAAATGTACATATTACCAAGACTATAGTGAGGAAGTTCAAAAGATAATTTGCTTATTACCTTTTCCCCTGAGTGGATTACTTGTCTTGGCATACCCTGGAAACATATTGCTCTTTCAAAGGACAAGCCTAAGTTTAACTACTGTCAGGAAATGTAGACTGGAAAATATATTAAAATGATACCTTTTAAGAATTTATGGACTGTAGTATTGTTATTTGAATAATTCAACATATATTTTAGATCTTCTATGAGTCAAGCACTATGTTAATTCCTAAGATTATAAAATACTAATAAAAGTGTATACCAGCTTAAGAAGAAAACATAATACTGCTTCATCTTTTACATTCAGCGTTTACAGAATCCCAAGATCACATGACCAATTTGCTCTTTATATTTTAGGAGTAAGAAAAGGACAAGAGTGAAATTGGCAGTATAAACATTTAAAAATTATGTCATATTTAAAAAGTTTGAACAGAATTTCTTTTCCTCCTACCTTGAAAAAATAGCTTTATAATAACCTGGTTGTAGGTATAAACTTGGACTTCTCTGACTTTATAAGCTCATTCACCATTGTCCCAGCTCTGGCTTCAGTCTGTATTACAAGGATATCCACAGGCATATGTGTTGATACCCAAGGCCTTCTGTCCAACTTAAGTGAAAGCCGTCCCTCAGCTATCCTTGGATCTAGGACTGCAGACATTGACAACACAGTCTACCTATGGGCCTTGAGAAATAACAGTTTATATGTGTATATGTGTGCGTAAGAGAGAGAGAAATATTTTCATGTTAAATTAACATGAGAAAGGTAAGAAAGGACAGAAACCAGTTCCAAATTTTGGTTTAATCTCAGATAAATAAGGTAAGGTAAGAAAGCAGAACAATACAAAGTGACTGATTAAACATAAGCCATCCGTAACATAAGATAAAAAAAGTGATATAATTAATTTATTTAAAACTATGTATATGCATGTAAATACATAAAGAAAAGCACAAAAGGAAGCTATCAGTACTTAAGGGATTATTTCAGGGTTGTGAGATTTTAGGTAATTTTTAACCTCTTTCCATATAAAAATATACTGTTTTTTAATACAAGGAGGATAAATAATAATAAATACTGTCATTGTTGGAAAAGAATGTATTCTTTGGAATGAAATAGATGTGGGTACTATAATTACAAATGGTAAATTAGGCCAATACTAAATCTCTGTCAGTCTTTGTTACCTACTGTGTAAAATGGATATACTGTTAGTATCTTTCTCAGAGGATTATGTGGGTCATCCACATAAAGGTTAGCACAAAATCTGGCATATGATAGCCAGAAATATATTAATTAAATTACAATGATCTAGATTCTATGCCTGGATGTCAACATATCTCAGCAAGATTAGTGATGGCAGAACAGACAATTTTCTTATTTGAATCTACTTACCTGATATTAAGTCTAAACTGGGGACCAGAGTAGCAGAGCCATAGCTCTGCCATGAACTAGCTTTGTGATGTTGGGCATGACAGAAACTCTCTGGGCTTTCATGTTCACATAGATGTTAATAATTAGAAAAGATGAATTCCAAGCCTTTATCAATTAAGATGCCAATGTAAGTCATTCTATAAGTGTTTTACATATGACTTCTATAATTCACTTTGATCAATACTTACGATCAACAATATGGCTCAGATCAACATCATTTCTTCTCTGGACTCGTATAGGAACTTTCTGCCTGGTTTCCTTGTTTTGACTTGTCCTCTCATTAACCCACTTTCTACACAGCAGCTCAACTGATATTTTGAAAATGAAAATCTTATCATGCTATTCTACAGCTTATACCCAGCCATGCACTCGGAATGAAATCCAAATGTCTTATCATGTCCTACAGTATCCTGATCAACTTAACCCCTAGAGTGACTACCATCTTATCTAGTGTTACTGTTCCATTGTTATTCATGTTCCAAATACATGGATATTCTCCCCCTTGCCCAAATAGTCCAGATTCTCTTTCACCTCAAGGCCTCTGAGTAATCAACTTCTTTTTTTTTAAATTTTTTAAAAAGATTTTATTTATTTATTTGACAGAGAGAGAGAGATCACAAGTAGACAGAGAGGCAGGCAGAGAGAGAGGGGAAAGCAGACTCCCTGCTGAGCAGAGAGCCCGATGCGGGGCTCCATCCCAGAACCCTGAGATCATGACCTGAGCCGAAGGCAGAGGCTTAACCCACTGAGCCACCCAGGCGCTCCTCAACTTCCTTTTTCCTGATCCATTGTTTGGGTGGTTCTTTTTTACTCATTAGAGCTCATCTTAAAAACCCTCTCCTTAAAGGAGCATTCCCAACCACTTATCAAACAAAATACCAGCTTTAGCTACTACTGGCTGCCCCAGTTTGTTTGATTTTTATTCCTCTGTTAGGTTCCTAAACATTTAAACTAATTTTCAATATTTTATTGGTTTATTTATTTTTGTTTTCTCTTACCTAGAGTTTTTAGTTTCAAGAGAGGAGGGATTGTTTGAGTCCAGATATCCTTTCTGTCTCCAATATCTAGAATGGTGGCAGATGATAGAAGATGTTGAATAACATTTGCTAATTAGATGAGTGCAAAGAAGAGAATGACTAAGTGGATAAGTAAACAAGTGAACTGTGAATGGATAAGTGCATATGTGTGGAGACATGCATACTCTATAATTTGATAATATCCAGCACTATCATTTAACTTGGTTCTGACAGGCTTTTTCCTTCAACATAAACACAAATTTCTAAGCTATAAGGGGGCCAGCCAGCCCTACAAAAGCAGGGCTACAGCTGCACTGTATTTTCCAGATGGTGGATATCAATAGTACCATAACTGTTTATTACTGGAATGGGAATTTTCCAATAAATACCCCCATCATGGGGGAAGAAAGGACTGGTGACCTTACTAGTGTTTTGGGTTTGTCAAACATATCAAACGATCTCAAAAGTTTGGGGTTTGACATAACACTAAATGCATTTTGCCAGCTATTGTCAACTTTCATTTAAAAAATCCATTTCAGGTCACAAACTTGACTGTGTCCTTTCCTCTTGGGTCAACACTACAGGGGCCAGACTTTACGTGTGTAATTGCAGCTGGCCTTCTGTGCTCACCCTGTTGCACATTGCTGCCCTCTGTTGTTTACGGTTTTACTGGCAGGATTAAATCTTCCGCTGATTTTGCAGGTGAGGCAGAAGTTCCAAACTATGATTGATCTTAGGTAAACTTTGCTCCTGTAGAGAGCATTACTTTTGCCCTTAAAAAAATGTCCTGTTAGATGACAAAGACTATTGGCTATACTAAGATATTGCAATGTCCTGTTTTCTAACAATGTTCTTCAGGTTCCTAGTGAAGGGGATCTGTATATCCATTTGTGCCTCTAACACTTTAACTCAAAGCCACTCATATATGAGACCTCTTGTATATTGGCAATGTAAATTATGCCCAGTTTGTCAATTCCAAAAAGTCCTAGAATAACCACGTATAACTCACGTATAACAAGGCGTGGTTTATGTGGCAGTAATAGGAGACAAAATGGCCAGTTCTGAGCTTCCTTGGCAAGCAAGGCATTTTGTAATACTCTTTACCAATGTTTTAGTACTAAATCTTAGAACTTAAGTCCCACATGGGTGAGATGTATTTCTCGTGCCTGATAAGGGTCTGACACAATTACAGGGCATAAATGTGTTAATCTAATCTAACAGATGGTAAAATTGAGTTTTACAAGTTTAGTAATGTGTTCAAGGTCAAGATTCCAGAAGTTGTGAAGCCTGGCTTTGGGTCTGACGAGTCAGAAGCTCACGCTTCTTTCAGTTTGTCATTTGATGGCAAACCTTAGAACTTTTGTCTGAAAATATTTATGGAATGTAAAATTAAAAAAAAAAATCACTGTTGACTAGGCATCAAGTAGCCTGCAACACCATCTTGAGTAGTATCTGCAGCTGATAATTTCATGCCAAAATACCATAATCTTGGTTTTTATATGCCAATAATTCTCTCACTAATTAATTATTAGCTCTTTGAATGTATCAGACATACTGTTCTTTACAAATATGGAACTTAATAAAATAGCATCTTTATCCTCATGTAACTCCCAATTCTACTTTTTCTTTTTTGTACGTCTAATGTGTATGTAGGATCTTCTTAATTAATTAATCCAAAATTTTAAATCATTTTTTGAGTTTTTAGCATCTGTACAACTAATTTAATTTTTACCAAAATTTGCATGGTGATAATTTTTAAAAAGATTTTATTTATCTATATGAGATAAAGAGAGCATGGGAGGTGGTGCAGAGGGAGAGGGAGAAGCAGGCTCTCTGCTGAACAGGAAGTCCCTTGTGGGGTTCGATCCCAGGAGTCTGGGATTATGACCTGAGGTGAAGACAGATGTTTAACCGAGTAAGCCACCCAGGCACGCTGTATAGTGAAAATTTTTAAAAAAATAAAGTTTCTATCTCCCAAATAAAAATAAATTATGTATCACAGCTCTAGATGGGCTTAAAAGTTTCTATTAAAGCATTGGCAAAGAGAAATATATATATATATATACATTTTTCAACCATATATATATGGCAAACACATAAATAGATTTTATTTATTTATTCTCAAGATAAATACATACACATATATGTGTGTGTGTGTGTGTGTGTGTGTGTGTGTACACACACACACACACAATATTATATATATAGTTGTTAGGTAGTTCAAATAGGCCAGATGAGATATTAGTTACAATTTACTCTAAATACTCTTTCTTTTAAATGAAACTGGTAGGTGACTTCATAGTTAACAAGTGATTCAGTGATTAATGCATACGTCTCCATTGCTTTAGACTGATCCATTATAACTGTTAAAGTACGATGGTAATACAAACACACTATATCATTTCTGTCTTTGATATTACTACTTTTTAAGACTATCTTTCACAGGGTAACATCTTTCTATTCTTCTAGCAGATCTGCTCTTGAAAATAGAAGCATTTGCTGTCACTTTACCTCCCATTAATACTGAGTTGAAATGTTGGGATGTCATGACTTACATTCCACGATGGAAGAAAGGAAAAAAAAAAATAGCTCATCTGTCCAAAATCACTGCAAATGCAATTGCCAAAGATCTGTCTGAATAATGCCGTGTACTATCCCTTCCAGAATTTGGCATAAGCAGACACATGGTCCATATGGTACTTCTTTGTCCTAACACACCTCAAATCAAGTATGAGTCTTATTGTACACCCTTGTTGAATCACTTACTAGAGATGTGATCTTGGGTAGTTGAGCCAACATCTCTGAATATACATTTCTTCTGAACTTCAATGGATTATTATCAGACTTAGTGATCTCAGCAGATTGTTTTGGGAATTACAAGGGGATTATGTTTGTAAAAGTGCCTCATAAACTCTAACATCACATATAAATAGATGCTCTTTTGCCTGTAAATTTGAGAAGAGAACATGATGTGGTATAAAGATGACAAGTCTAGAAGGATTCTTATTAACCATGAAACCTTCAATCAGCTATTAATCTCTTGATCTTCAGTTCCTGTGCTCTGGGTACTGCCTATGTCTCCAATCATATCCTGTGCCATTATACGTATCTCACTGAGATTTGGCCACTCTGTCATTGGTCCAGTTCACCCAAGATACTGAGCAATTTCTTGCCTCGGGGCCTATGCACACATTCTTCATTGGCCTGGAAGACTTCTTCTCTATTCCCATTCTTGGGGTTTTAGCTTTTTCTCTATTCCCATTCTTGGGGTTTTAGCTTAAACTCTGTCATTTTAACAGAGTAGTATTCATTGGCTATCCAATTTAAAGGAGATTCTTCCCAGTTCCTCCCAGTCTTCTACCATTATATACTCTTCCTATCTTGAGGGGAAAAATAAAGCTTAATTGTAAACATAATGACTACCAATTATTTAGTTCTTATAATGTGATTTCTCATTCTTGAAAATCTCACTGGACTATGTGGGGTTTTCATGAATAAGAAATAAAATTTTATGTGTCAGTCCACTGAGATTTCAGTGGTTTTTTTGTTGTTGTTGTTGTTGTTGTTTTGGTAGTTATTACTTGTTCTGAATAGCTCAGCTACAGAAGGCATATTTTTAAATACTCAGTTATATTGTATCCTTCAGGAAATTAGAAGGTGAGAAGTGGGCTTCAATTCATTAAAGGTGATTTGCACTGTGGAAATATTTGTGATGTTATCTTATTTTCAATATTTTATTAGGGCTCAGAAAATATTCACTGTTGTGAACCAGCAAATTTGAATAAGTTGATATACTTGATGTGACTCCAGGTTTTACAACAATATTTAAAAACCTTATCATCTTAGATTTGTGTCTTCATTCAAAAATATTGGAAGAAAAATGTACAGACTACACTTATGTAATCTAGAGAAAAGCAGTAAAAGAAAAGAGACATCTTGACATAATATATTTTCCTTCTATTCTTGCCTGGATCAGTAATACGTTGTCTGAAGGTAGTCCATATTCCATTTTCACCAGCCCCTCTTTTTTATATAGAAAGGATGATGGTTGCCTGAAGAAGATTCTAGCTCACACATTTCCTGTGTTTCACACGACATCTTTGTTCCTTAAGAGATAAGTGAATTCCTTTTATAACTATATAGATATTTTTAGAGGGTCAGGAAAATGGGAAACACAAATTAATGCTTAGGTTTTGGTTATCAGAGATAGATTAAATGAAATCAGAGGGGTATCTAATTAGAAATTACCTTTGTATGGAACATTGGGTGTTATATGTAAACAACGAATCTCGGAACACTACATCAAAAACAAACGATGTACTCTATGGTGACTAACATAATAATAAAAAAATTACCTTTGTACCACATAACAGTACATGTCACTTTTAATTCTGCAGTTCTTGTGGAATGTTACAATAAATCTAATTTGTCACATTTTACCCAAAAGAAACCCCAGAGAGGTTGACTCACTTTCTAAGAAGATCAGAGTTGATTAGTGGCACAAGGGTAGTGCAAGCTCACAAAAATGACAAATGTTGCTGGAAAATTCTGGAACCTCTGTTGTCTGATAAACTGACTCCCAACTGAGCCATGTACCTATGAAGTAAAATTGACTGTTCACAATATTGTTGGTGTTATAGCTCAATTAATGTTCCTTTGTTTTGTTTCTTCTTTCTTGGAAAATATGAGGACTAAACGAGATAACACACCCTGTCTAAGAGAATGCCTGGCTCTATGAAGATAGACAACTGAATGTTAGTCCTTTCTCCTCATACTCTCTCACTGTAGCTATTTCTTTTTTTAGGAAAAAAAATTGTAATTTCTTTCTATTTTGATTTTCCAATAGCAGCAAGTCCAATTTCTTTCATACTTTTGGCATTTAGTGTTACTCATTCTTTTACATAGAACAGTTGGGGTATTCTCCTTCTACTTGTTTCCACCTGCATCATTTCATTTTCTCTTCGCAACCTGTGACAAGGTCTTTTACGAATTGCATCTTAGAGGAGAGAAAAAAAATCTAAAGAAGTGAAATGATGTGCTCTAGGCCATAAAATAAGTGACTAGGCTAGGAATAAAATCCAGAAATTAAAATTTTGATTCTTTTGAATTCTAATGAACTAACTAGATTAAGGAGCTGCTCATCTTACATCATCTATTGAAAACACACTGAGGTACATTTACAGTCAAATACACAAGTACATAAGCAGACTCTTGACATTTGCTTGTGTGGTTGGTCTTGCTGTCTTGTGCCTCTGTATCACAAGACTTTTTTTTATAGGAAGCCATTACCCCTTAGTCTGGGCCTTACAAAGAGCATGCAAGCAACAGACCTGAATAACCCTTACAGAGAAACCAAGGCCAGCTCACTTACCTTCATCTTGAAGGAGACTTGCCAACCTGCACACAGTATATCCATTTGGCTGACCTACATATGGGTGAATAAGAATAGATGGTTCCTGTTTTAAGCCCCTGAGTTTTGAGTGATTTATAGCCTAATATTATGTTGACGACACATGCACACGTGTGCGCATGTGTGTGCACGCGCGTGCACACACACACACACACACACACACACAAACAGTCACTGTCCTGACAAGTGTCAACAGTGAATAAGCTTTGGATAATTAGAGAGAAAGGCTGTAATGTTAACAGACCAGGGATCCTAAATTCAGGATCTTCAATATGATCTAATATATAATATATTAAGGAGTCTCTGTATCTCAGGATTATCTCAGTTTTAAGCTATAGGAAGCCTAAAGCAATCTGGTTTAGCAAAGATAGTACATAAGACAGAAGAGTTCAGAAGGGTCTTTGGTTCCCAAGAGAACTTCATCAGTGACTAAGAGATGCCAACCAAATTCATCTAACAGCTCTGCTTCCTCTGATTAGATCTAATCTTCAGGTTGCACATAATGAGCCCTTGAAATTTCCAGGATCTTGCTTCTGGAATACCATAGTTTTGAGTCTCACAAACCTGAATCACCAACCCCAGTGGAGATGTGAAAATCTTTTTCCAGCACTCTCAGAAAACCTTTAAGATTCAGTCTGATTAGATAGACCTGAGTCACATGCCCACATCTCTAAAAGTGTGAGCTGTTGTAATTGGCTTAATCCTGAAGCTAAATCCTGAAGTCTCCATTGTGACTAATCCCATTCACATCATCTGGGCAGAAAACAGAGATGACCATGCCACTGTGCATGTTAGCCTTTTCACTTAAACTCCACATAACAGGAAGAGAAAAATAATCCCTCAAAAGATATGATTGACTCCTAAAAAGGAATGGCTTGAAGAAGAAGGAGGGGTTAGTTAAGATCATTATGGGTTTGCACAGCATTGAGTATTTCCTAATTTGAACAAGTTCCGCAGCATTATGCAAACATTTTGATATAATTGAAGACCACAAGGCAGAATTTTCAGGAAGTCCAGACTATTGTTTTGACTATTATTCCCATTTGAAAAGTTTAAATATCCATGCCACCCCAGTAGCCTTCAAGCTAAAGCTGAGCTCTTGTCTGGATGATTTACAGATGGAGAACAGTCAGCCAGACAATATGACATGCTCCTCACTGAAGGCATGCCAAAAGTTGAGCGGGCTCTTCATTGTTGGTGATATAGAAATTAAACATAAAAATCAAGAGTGAAGCACATAAAATAAATTACCCGGAGAATTTTTTATTTTCTTAAAATAGGAAAAAATAAGACCGGATTTATATTTTACATACAAAAACTTTAAAAACATCAATATCCATTGATACAACTGATACTTAGTGAACATAAACTATATGTTCAGGTGTGTACTAAGTGCTCTATATCATTAAATCCTCACAACCATAATATCTTTATTTTCATTTTCCATGAACAACTAGTTAAGCCATGTGGCTCTTAAGTGATAGAACCGAGATTGAATCCTTACTGTCTTGTGTTGTCTGAATGTCCCCAAGACATACGCTATTGCCAAAGAGGCACAGACTATTACCACAGAATAAAGTAATAAACTATGTGAAGTGAATTTAACCTTTAAATGCTTCTAAACAGCATATTTTGATCTGAGTTTTGAAAACAGAAATTAATATGAGTTTAGGTGAAGAGGAGAGCGGAACTATAATAGGCCATTTTAATGACTATCAATTTCTCCAAATTCACTTATACCTTTATTTAAAAAAATAATCCACAGGACACCTGGGTGGCTCAGTCAGTTAAGTATCTAACTCTTGATTTCAGCTCAGTTCATGGTCTCAAGGTTTCAGGAAGACTGAGCCCCATGCTGGGATCCATGCTCAGTGTGGAGTCTGCTTGAGATTCTCTCTCTCCTTATCCCTCTGTCCCAACTTCACTCATACTCTGTCTCTCTCTAAATAAATAAATATTTTATAATAGTTATATATATATATATATAGTTACTATAATAGTTATATTAATAATAATAATCAACTTATGTGTATATTTAATAATGATGAGTAATAACAATAAGTAATAACAATAATAATCCACTTAGGTGTGTATTTGGCGTGGTAAGGCCTTGGTCACTATTGCTTGATACTTGTTTGTTGAATAAAAGTGACATTCAAAATGGGCTAAGCCATTTATTAGAAACTTATTTTTATTGTAATCTACCTGACATGGGATTAGCCTAATTCTTAAAATTAAAGGAACTCCGAATTTTTTGGTAAAATTTAAATTTTGGTGAGTTTATGTTACTTAAAATGATTAGGAACTAAAAACTGCTCACAAGTTTTCTTAAACAAAGTTATTTTATTGTTGAAGTCTCAAAACCAGATAGTTATAATTTTTAGTACATAAAAGGAGCTTTATTAATGATAAGATGACAATAAATATATTTTAGTTATAAATTATAATTATAAATTATAGTTATAATTATAATCATTGTGTATACTTGTACATTTAAACTACATAAATTCAATATTTCAACAGTATTTCAGCGGTTTTTATTTCTTTTTCTACTGACTAAAATGTGAAAGTAGAGGCGCGTGGGTGGCTTGGTTGTGTGTCTGCTTTTGGCTCAAGTCATGATCTCAGGGTCCTGGGATCAAGCCTGCATTGAGCTCCCTGCTCCACATGGAGCCTGCTTTTCCATCTCCCTCTATTTACTGCTCCCCCTGCTTGTGCTCTCTCTCTGTGTCAAATAAATGAAATAAATAAATGATTAAAATCTTTATAAAATGTGAAAGTGCATTGAGACCACTCCATGGGAATCTATGGGTATGTGAATTGTCATTGATCATAGGATTTTTGTTGTTATTTTGCATTTTACATAGTTCAGATTAACAGACAAATGTGTGTTTGTAGCATTGGATTTTATGGTAAAAATAATTTCTTATGTCTTGCCCCCTCCTTTTTCCTTTTTCTCTCTTTTACTTCTATCAGAACAATTTGGAAACTCTGATTTTCCTCCTGGCTTCAAGTTCAATCTTTTTGTTGTTGTTGATAATTCCAGCATTTTATACATTACTTCCTGAGGAAGATCTTTGATACAAATGTGCAACAGGCTCCTTAAATTAATTCTGATGGACAGACTTGGTACTACTTTTCTCCCCACAAACTCAGTTCTTGTCTTAGCCATGAAATTGCTTTGCTATGCATTTTATTAGTCTCGAAGTTTTTTTAAATTTTTTTTTTTTTTTTTTTTTTTAAAGATTTTATTTATTTGACAGAGATAGAGAGATCACAAGTAGGCAGAGAGGCAGGCAGAGAGAGAGAGGGAAGCAGGCTCCCGGCTGAGCAGAGAGCCTGATGTGGGGCTCGATCCCAGGACCCTGAGATCATGACCTGAGCCGAAGGCAGAGGCTTTAACCCACTGAGCCACCCAGGCACCCCTAGTCTCGAAGTCTTAATACTCTTTCTCCTGCTGAGAAATGAAGAGGATATAAGTTCTCGGATAAACTTATCTGCTGGGAAGGGAACACAGAAATATAATCTCCTAACTGACCTCATATCATTTGGCTGTGCTCTGCACAAATGCATCTGAAGACATTTATCTGACTCTTAAGCTGAGATCTTCATGAAAGCAAGTTACCTCCCCTAGATTCAAATAACTGGGTTTATATCCTCTAACCTAAGGGTTACTTTTGAGTATTAAACCAGACCTGTGGGTTAAAAGAGAAGTGACCTTAAAATAGTTTAGATTTACTGTGAATTGCAAAAAGGTGAGCAGTGCAGAGGGAGAGGAACTGCTAGCTGTACAACACTTCCTGCTGTAAAAGATCCTACCTTGAACCTGCTGATTGAGAAGAAATAATACAGTGCCTTGCAAATAAACCATGCTGATGGATGTCTTCTGCTAGAACAGAGCTCACTGTATTTACTCTCTTTCTGTTTCATGTCAGCATCTTAGCACTCAGCATGAACTCCACTACAGCTAACTGTCGAAATAAGTTATTTCTAGTCGATAATGAATGCTTCCCAAACATGTTATTATTGAAAATAACAGGTTCCAAATGTGCGACCGTATGGTATACAATTCATTTTCTTCCTCTCTAAAAATTGGATTTTCTTGTCATTAGAGCTGAATTGTGTGTCGACACTGTGCTAAGTTAGAACATCCAGAAGCCAGACCTAAGGCAAAAGTTGCGTTGAAAGATTATACTAACAATTGCAATCGAACAGTGGCTTACAATCTGCAAAGAGCTTTTGAAGCACTCTCTTTGAAATGCCTTGTTCTTCTCTAAGGAAATAACATATATATTTGTATTCCCATTTTAGTAAAGGGTAGGTTTAAGCATGGGGAATTGAAGTGACTTGCCCCAAACCATCACAAAACTAGTAATTGAGAACGCTGAGCCTCAAACCCTGAGTGTTCACTTCCAGATCTAATGTTCTTTCTTTCCTTACTCTAAAAGTAAAATATAATTATCTGTATTTACTTGTCTATTTTTAACAATAGAAAAGAAGAAGCATAAAGACCCATAATGGGAGAGTGACTAAAAACAGCTCAGAGAACGTGAGCGACTATATCTTGGTTGTTATGTTAGTTTACACAAATAGTTACAGAGCGTTGTATAAAGGATTCAAGCAAATTTCTGGCCTGTTTTTGATATCACATTTCAAGGTATACATTTATGGGTCAAATCATTTTGAAAGACCTCTTTTTGTGTCATTCCCCATTTTCTCTTTCGCCCTGAAACATTGTCTTGAACAATTGTTAGAACTGAGCATGCTCAGTAGACTCCTGTGGACATACACACGTACCATGGTTTTAGGAGCCCCAATGCAGGTAAACAAATGGATCATTTCTCCTTCCCTCCCTCCCTGCTTTCCTTTTCTCTCATCCCTTCTTACCTTTCCTTCTTTCCTTCCACAGTTATCCATTCAGTACCTAATATTAACCTAGGCACAATAAGAATACTTCTGGTTTTTACCTGCAGTTGCCTATTTGAGATTATTCCACCATATCACTTGAGGAATTATTTACCCTGCTTCATTTTAATAGAATATCGAAGAAATCGTTTTTCCTGAAATGTTATGCCTGCAGCCACACTGGAATGGGTGATAGCAATAACCATCCATTCTTACATGCATCAGATTTGCCTCCTCTAAGAGCGTCTGCATTTGCCTTAACACTGGGTTTCAATTAGGCTATGATGATCAAAATAGCATCACACGATGGGGAAAGTATGGTGATGACAAATAACTGAATCATTACAGCGAATCTGCAGTTCCATTCCACTGACTGGTTTCACTCAATTTAGCAAGGAAATTATAGGTTCGCTTTTTCAGGAGAGACGCTCCTGGAAATAGAAAGATGTTTGTAAATAGAATGCTGTTTCTTTCCAAGTAAGGGAGTTTGCTCTTTAAGCATGCTTTTCTAAAAAAAAAAAAAAAAGGAAAGGGTTGAGCTGCTCCAATAACTGATATTTTATGTAAATCTTTATGTTCAAGGCCTTAACACTTTATGGAAGAAACTAAATTACATTTCTCCATTATCACCCCATTTAATTTTTACAGCATGGTGGGAATAAGGTCTGTTGTCATTGTTATGAATGAGCGGTGCCTTTCAAAGATTCCCTCACCCTCAGGAATTCTGTGCCTTTTGGCTTTGAAGTTTTCATGACTAGCACTTAGTAGTCTCTCCTATTCCTAGAGACTAGGAGACTAGTGGTCACTAGTCCTCCGTCCTTATTATTTAAAGATGCATCAGGGCACCTTGGTGGCTCAGTCGGTTAAGTGTCTGACTCTTGATTTTTGGTGCAGGTCATTATTTTAGGGGTGTGAGATTGAGCCCCACATTGGGCAGGCTCTGGGAATGAACCCTACTTCAGATTCTCTTTCTCCCTCACCCCCTCCCCCTCTAAAAAATAAATAATAAGAATAATGCATCTATTCACTTTGCCATGTGACTCTACCATACTTCTGCCTACAGTGAAGTGAGTACTTTTTCCTGCCCCAGGGATTCTGTTTGGCCAGTGATTTACTTTGGGCATTCAATGTTGTTAGCAAATGGAATTCCAGCAGAAGCTTGAAATGTACATGAATGTTTCCACTTCACTTCTGGTGCTTCTGACATCCACAATGAGAAGAGCACACAGCACATTGTTATAGGTCCCAGAATGGAGGGACACTTGAGAAGTCGTAAATTAAATCCATCACCTATAGCTAAACTGGGTTGAGGCCAGCCAAGCCCCAGTGAGCAATATGTAATTTACAGATTCTCTAGCGGGAGGGTGGAACTTATTCCTTTAAGCCACTAAGGATTTGCAGCAGTTTGTTGTGTAGCATTACTATAGTAAATCTAACCTTAAAAAAAAAAAAAATCTCTGAAGACTTTCCTTCCTTGTGCTAGTGGTGAGACAGGGAAACTTAAGGGACCCTATAAAAAAAGCTATTTTTTGTCCTTTTCTCTGGTTTCTATTCTTGGTAGAGCCTGGGCCCCCACACTACTCTACACATGCCTTGTAATGCAAATAGTGTATGTAATCCTTGTAAGGGACAGAGAAATAATGATATCTTTGGGATTTTCCAGTGCAATAGATAACATCTAATAACAGGACAGGGTCATTATAAACGTTCTCCAAGATCACTGACTCCAAACACTTTGACAACAAGACCCCTCGCTTCAGGGAATAAAAAACTGTTGAAGGACATTGGCCCTTGTCCTTGTTCTAACCTGTTCCTGGATGTCTAAGAGGACATATGCACCAGACCACAATTACCAATACAAACCCCAGGGCCCAAGCAAAGATGACACTCATGCTCTTTTCCTTTCCAAGTCTCCCAGATGCACTCTCTCTCTTTCAATTTGTATTATGTATATAGATAGATCGATAGATCTGTAAGCATAAGACAGATAGATTTACGTTGATGAATATTTATCTTCAATAAACTCTGCTTTCACTTCCTGCTGGCTCACATTTTGATTTCCATCCTGCATAAAGCCAGGAACCCTCTTGGTTAGTCCTGTGGGACCACGCTCTGGGTCCTCAGACCCAGCCTGACTGCATCATTGGGAATGCCATTTTATTTTATGTTCCTGGGTCTTCCTATACCATTTCAAATTAAAATACCTCTGCACACCGTGTGTTTGTTACCAAGGACACACTGCCAATCATCTATAAGTGTTGAAGCTAGATACCGTAAAAAGCTTTTCCAACCATGGTTGTACTGGTGAGTATACAGAAGCCATATAACCACTTGGAAAGTAGATGTAACAATATTTATTTTGAAGAAAAGATGAAGACTGGCTTGACTGAAGCAGGCTTTAGGGATCTGACATAGATCATTGATCAATGCTTGGAAAGAAGGTTTAGAATTAAAGATTTCTCTTATGTCTAGAAATATTTACATAGAAATAAATTTCATATTTTCTCTTTTTCCAATACCATTAACAAATGTTAGTCTGGTCTCTGAGAGTATTCACTCTCTCATAAGGGAAATATAAACACTCTCTCCACCCACTAAACCTCGAATATGTGACACAGTGCTTTATGTATCTTACTTTCTCATAAATCAGGTTTGTATTCTGATTGAAATATTTTGTCATTTATTTTCCTGTAATGGTTCTAAATGTCTTGAAAACACAAGGAATACTTGGCTCTCTTTCTGTCAGTAGCAAAGCTTGGAGCACTATTTTCCGGACACTCAGGAATTTTCTGCCTTTTTGTGCTCACTGGCTTTCCTGTTGAATGTGGAATGAGCATATTGAATTTTATAGAAAAAATAATGCTTATTTAATCAAGTCTGGTGAATTTATATTGTGTTCTTGAGTTTTCTTTGTAAAATATTTTTAAATCACCAAAGTTAGTAACAACTCCTTATAAAATATTATACAAGTTTCTTTGGTCACTATGTGTAGTTACTTAACTGGTTTTATATCTTCTGCCTTACTAAAATATGAAAATGGTATTCAAACAATTTTCAGTTGTTTATCCAACTGAGAAGGAAAATAAAAATGGAACAGAAACAGCTTATGCTGTATAACTGTTTGATTCTATGTCAAAAATAATTGGCTTATTAAGTACAATATAAAATACAATATAAATACAATATAAAAAAAAGTCAAAGAAATAAGTCAGATTATTCTTCTATGTGTGTAGTCCTTCCTAAAATCTCTGTAAGTTTTCAGACTTTGGAAGAAAGTTGAATATTCTATATAGAAACACTAGCCATCATGAAGGCCAAATGTGACAAAATTTTGGTCATTTGGCTGGGTATTATATAGTTGTAGGAAATGATTAAACCATATCTTAGAGTTTAAGCCTTCTGGAAAAATTTACCTGTTTAAGTGCAAATTCAGAATGTTATTTGTTTTGGTCTCTTTTGGTTCCAAATGAAAACCTTGAGGGTAGGTGATAGGCTCACTAGTCTCTCTTCCCCTTTTTTCTAGAAGCAAATTCACTGGAAAGATCCTCAGCTAAAGCTCAATTAAAAAAGAAAAAAAAGTCTTTTTGTACAGGATGCTGATGACACAGGCATTGAGACCAAATGGCTCTGTTATGATTCCAAATAAATAGAATGAATAATTTAGGAGGTTCTGATTTTAGTTGCATCAGTTTGTTCTAAAGATTTGTGGTTACCTAGGAATGAATAGTAATAAAGTATTAACAATCCAAGTATTTTAACTTCTCTGTTGCTGTCAGTCAAGTTTCTCAAGTTATTTTCAGATCAGACTTACCTGTTGAATGAATTGGAACAGAGAAGACAAACCCTGCTTTTAATAAAACATCTAGATTTTCCTCTTTATTATTGTTAAACTTATTTTAGAAGATAGAAATTATTACCTAATTTGTTATTCATTAATACTATTTTTTTCCAAATGTATTAAAGCAGTCTTTACAAATAAGTTATTCAAAATAAAAACAACTATAATCATTGATGTATTTTTTTTTTTTTTTTTGGTGAATCTTTTTATCTTGTTTAATTAATCTTCACAATGCTTTTCAGATTCCTTGTTGAGGAGAGGAAGGTTTTCCTAGGTATTATCTCTTCCAATCTCAAATGGAAAGTTTGGCACTCTGATGGCATTAATGTGTCAGGTACAATTAAGATGAAAATTCTCTGAGGACAAATGGCTTCCACAAAGCAGGTGGGAGCCCTTGTGATAATATTTCTTGGGGTGTACTTCATGGCAATCCCTATTAAGGTGCTTCGAAAAAATCGATGAGCCATATCTAGGCGAAGAGGAAGATCCTTTAATACCTTCTGGTTAGTTCTACTTTAAATTGGTAAATTTTTTAAAAATGTGCAGTAACTTTTTTTTTCCCTTTTAGAGTTTGTGTGTGAACATGTGCATATGTTTATATGTACAATATATCAGACAGGAAGAACAGATTTACCATATGTGTACCACTTAAAAATAATGATAGAAATATCCAAGCCAGCCTAACGAACGGGCGAGAATAGATATCCCTGCAGCCCTCTCAATCCCTTCATCCTACAGAGTCCTGGAGAACAATAGTGATACTATTTGGACCCAGATTTTAAGGAACAAAACCTGCCAGTAGAGCTCAGCTGATTCTTACAGCTTCCACCCAGAAAGAAAAAAAACAAAAAGAAAAGAAAAAGGAGACATTAGATAGAAGAGGCCAACACATGTTGGGTCAAAGAAGAAATCAGAGAAGAGAATATAAAGAAAAAAATGACAGTGAAATTTCAAAGAGAAAAAGGAAGAATATTGTTATCAAATCAGTATGTTTGTGTGTATGAAAGCGAGAGAGAAGAAAAAAATGGTTGAAACATCTCTTTGTTCTAAATGTTAGAAATTTCTCGAAGTTTGTATCAGTATTAATTCTGAACACTGACTTACTAACGTTTTTCTTCTGTTATGCAGTTGTGCTTTTTTTACCTTTCAAATGTATGCTAATCAGTGAAAGGTGATCGTACTTTACCATTGCATATTGTTAACCTCCTGTACCATGTCTTTATTTATTGTGTTTTAACACCTTATTTATTCCTTTTACTGCATTAATATGCTTTGATGATAAAAGCAAAGAAATACATGCAAAGATAATGAGCTTCTGGTCAAAGGTGAGAAATGCATGTGATGTTCTTCTTCCTACCTGACACAGTGATTGTCAACATCATATTAATTAGATCTTATTATAAGATCAGAGTCTATTGTTTACATCAAAACAAGATTATATAAGACATTTAAAAAAACTGGCACATCTTTGCACTTATTCTGGGGCATAGGACATTTTTTGCTTTAGAAATTAAATTCTTAACACAATCCACAAGATGAGAAGTTTACTTATTTCAATGGAGGCTTCAGGCAACTATTCGTTAACTTAAAAGATGACCATTCACTTGGATATTTTAAAAGACATTTTCTCTCTATGCTACGGAACTTCTACCTGCCAACATTTTATCAACATGTTTTCAATGGGAAATTTATTTCACACTTTCTCATAACTATACCTCAATAGCCCATAGGTCTCCAGTTTGATAGGTCATAATGTGCTGCCTGTGTACTGCTATGATAAGGGGAAAATCCCAAAATGCCTGTTTGGACTTTTTTATCCTGGTGTACTGAGGACTATTTTTCCTTATCATCATTTATTGGGTATTATAGGTTGAATTTTAGAATAAGCTTATTGTAGAGAAATTTGCATCAGTTAGAGACCCTCAGAGCCATCCTACCCTTGCTATCAAAGCATTTCATTAGTTAAATAATAAAAATCAAGATGATTAAATCCTTTAGCAGAAAGCCTTTGGTTTTCAGAAATTACTGAGATTGAATTAAATGAACATGGTTCTTTGCTGCTGGGTCAGTGAGTAGGAAACTTGAGCTCAGGTTCAAGGTTCTGCTCTTCTTTAGCTGTTTGATTTTAATCAAGTTACTTCACCTCCATGACCCCTCATTTCCTTTCTGCAAGGCAATATTCCTCACCTCTGTTTTAGGTAACTCTAGTCATCAATAAATCAGAGAGGTAATTCTTACTTGAAAATCAGATGGTATATTTAGTTTTAACTTCAGTTCATCCAAAGAGCAGATAAGTAATAGATTTCATTTCATTTCATCATTCCAATCAACTCAAGCTTTAGCTGGTAAATGACAAAATAAAGATCCAAGTTTGATCATCTCTACTATTTTCCTCCCTTCTTGACTTGGGTTAGAATTTACTGCCAACAACTGAGACAAAGATAAACAAAGATAGTATGTTTTTAAGATCATCAGGAAGGGGTTGCCTGGGTCACTCAGTGGGTTAAGTCTCTGCCTTCAGCTCAGGTCATGATCTCAGGGTCCTGGGATCCAGGCCCCTATTTGGCTCTGTTCAGTGGGGAGCCTGCTTCCTCCTCTCTCTCTGCTTGCCTCTTTGCCTACTTGTGATCTCTCTCTCTCTCTCTCTGTCAAATAAATAAATAAAATCTTAAAAAAAAAAAAAAAAGAAAAGATCATCAGGAAGAAGAGAATTCTGGGCAAATGTCAGCTGATACTTTTCTACCCTCAACCCTGAATCATCTATCTCTTAGAACAAAAAGGGCTACACAGACATCTAAACCAATGTGTATATCTATATATGCATATTTATTAGAAAATAAAGTTCATTTCCAACACATCTCAGGTTTTTTTCTAGTCTTCTCCCTTTTTGTATTTCTATAATGTCTCTCTAACACTGAAAAACCTGGGTCATATTACATTCAACATTTTATTTATTATTTGATCATTTTGCATGTTTGTTCTATATCACTAATCTCCCAGCCAAGCCAGCCACTTATTCTGCACTCCTTCTAAACTGCTTTCTAGCCTATCAGATAGCTCATTCATGGGTACCTCCCTCTCCAATTACCTCCCGATGGCCTCCTTGGCCGCTGGCCACACAAGCAAGTTTTTATGCTTCACCTAGCACTGTCCCAATTAATTCCTCCAGGCACACTTTTGGCCTTGCACCACTCTTTTTTCTTACTGCACTGGTTTCTTGGCCACCATGGATGCTGATGTTTCTAGATGACCTTCCCATTTCCTGCTTCCCTGTATGTCACTGACACATAGGTCCCTCCATGAAGGGGAGGAACAGAAAGGTTGAAGGACAATAAAAGAGGGAGGGTGGAAGTAAAGGAAAGAAAGAAGAGCCAGAGAAGATGGGAGAGTGGGTGGAGGGAAAAAGAGAGGGAAAGGGGTAGAAAGGGGAAAGGAAGAAGAACAATAAAGAAAAGTTGATGGGAAGAATTTACAAAGACTGTAGGGAAGATCAGGGAAGAGAATGACAGAGAAGGGGGAAGGGAAGTTAAGAATAGACTCTTAAAAATCACAAATGAACCAGTAGAGACAGCTCAAGATGGGAAGCATAAATATTCAAGCAAAGGCCTTGCCGTACATGAAGAAATGGCTGTTTATTCTTGTAAACTTTCCTGAGGCTTCTCATCACACTTAGACTATGAACAAAAGCCCTATTCAGGCTGACAGTAGTCTCAATATATTTATTTATTTGCTTAATATAATCATCTCCCAACCATGCCAGCTGTCTTACCCACCAAAAATCAATGTTAACAACTTAAAAAAACCTTATTTTTTTCATATTTATGTAATTGTATGCAAGCACATCTGTAGACACACACATATATTCACATACCCTTAAATACAGGAAATCGTGGGATTACTTTGCTTTATAAAAGTATGATTCTAATATATAAACAATGCCATTCCTTTATTCTTACTCATTTTTATTGATGGGTGTGCTAGGTTTCATTTAAGAAGGACTTTAGCAATTCACATTTACAAGAGGATATGTATGTCACACCCATAGCAGCAATAATTATCCTTCATTTTACTTACTAATTTGATGAGCATAATGTTATGGCTCATTGTTTCCTTAATTTGTATTTCCAAATTGTGAATTTAAGCATTTACAAAATATGTACTGGCCATCAATTGCTCTTCAATGAATTATCTATTCATGTGTTCTGCCCATTAGATAACTGGAATAATGTCTTTTTGCTCAATTTGTTAAGAGCAATAGATGTGTAATTGATAGTAATTTTTTTTTTCTCTTGCCTAAATCGCAAATCTATATTTCAAATCTATGATATCCTCTTTGGTTTGGTTTATGTAACAACCTGCTATAAAAAATTATTGTTTTTTTATATTTCAAGACTGTGTCTTTTCTTTTTTAACTTCTGGATTTTGAAGCTCAGTTAAGAAACAGTTCCTATCTTAAATTACATAGTAGTGATTTATTATTATTTTTTGTCAATATTTTTAAAAAATTTTTTTAAACATTTTAATTTATTTGACAGACAGAGATCACAAGCAGGCAGAGAGACAGGCAGTGAGTAGGGGGGCAGACTCCCTGCTGAGCAGAGAGCCCGATGTGGGGCTTGATCCCAGGACCCTGAAATCATGACCTGAGCTGAAGGCAGAGGCTTAACCCACTGAGCCACCCAGGTGCCCCTTTTGTTAACATTTAAATCTTCTATACATTTGTAATTTATCTATTGTTTATAGTATAAGGCAAATTGTTATTTATTTTCTAGGCAAATAAACTTTTTATGTAATATTATAAAATAATTCATTTTCCTTTCAATGAATTGAAATATCACTTTATCTCATATTAAATGCACTAATATCTATTTCTAGTCCATTTTTAAAACAAGATCATATTAATTTGATGAATATAGCTTTATATGTTTACTATGTGGTAGATAAAGTTCTCATTTTCATACACTTTGGGGGACTTATTTGAGTACCTATAACATAACTTATAACTTAAAAACTCTCATGTCATTGGATTCAACTTTTTTTTTAAGATTTTATTTATTTATTTGACAGACAGAGATCACGAGTAGGCAGAGAGGCAGGCAGAGAGAGAGGGGCGAAGCAGGCTCCCCACTGAGCAGAGAACCAAATATGGGTCTGGATCCCAGGACCCTGAGATCATGACCTGAGCCAAAGGCAGAGGATTAACCCAATGAGCTACCCAGGAGCCCTTGATTCAACTTTTGAAGGAAAAAATACATCCAGTGATTATACTTGGAATTTTTTAAAATACATATATCACTTTTCAGAGGTGGACAATTTTCTAAGCACTTAATTTAAAAATGGAGAATAGCTATTGATTTTGAGATCATAATTCCAGTTAGTTAATAATTAATTCATTAATTTTGGTGGTAGTGTTATAGGATTATAATCCTCTCTTCCACCCTATTATACAAATATATCTTCATCCAAAATTTTTCTAATGTTAATAACAAAAAGCAACATATTTTAAGTTGTATGTATTTAATTTGTATCGGTTAAAGATTGGTTGAATCAGCTTAAATTTTCATGTAAAGTCATATAAACTAGAGAAAGAAAAACACATAAGTTCTGTTTTGATAGTATACTGTACATTATGAAGTACAATGTAGTAGAGTATATTTTTAGTACACATTAAAATACCTTTTGCATGTGGCCTGAGACTTTTTTATTTCACAAAACTAATTTAGAATCATAAAAGGAATAGAAAGGTCGTCAAAGCTTTTATATGAGAACTATGTCAAAATTGATGTCTCGAAAATTTGTATCAGGAGCTAAGGGCAGCTTAGAATACAAGTTTTCTGACCAGCATTTCAATTCTTATTTCACTATGACAGCTCATTTTCTCTTGTGGTGAGATCATTCTTTGACCATTTGAAAGCTTCAGGTAGAATTTATATACATAGCATATATTTATTTATAGAAATATAACCACCAGGGTCACCCTCACCAGTACCACTCTGATTCATTTGTGTAACCATGGGAACTAAAGTTGAAATGAGGGTAAACCAAGAGACACCAGATGCCTGAGAATCCAAAGATGCACTGGCTGACCATAGTGTCTGACAGTTTAGAGTCAATCCCCAGATTCCTCAATATGCCTAATGTCTACTAGTCTTTGTGCAGGTGCTGAAGAAACAGAATGGATATGACACATCTTCTCTTACTAGTATTTCAATGTATCTTGAAGACTACCAAAAAAGCAGATGGGGTCTAGCCAGATGCTTGGACTTTGTATCTTAAGACTTTGCTTTTCGGTTTTGCCTCTGCACTTTAAGCCAAATGCTAATGTTAAAATCATTTAAATTCTTCAAATCCCAGTTTTGTAGTCTTCAAAATAAGAACAATACTAGTTATCTCGATGACTCACAAGGAGTCAATGAGAATAAAATAAGTAATGTGTTTAGCCAAGAGAGAAAAGTAAAATCATATTATAAGGTGATTTCTGATAGTTTTGGGTTTTAAATTTCATTTTTAGATGATAACACCTTAGCTTACATAGCACTTTGGATTTTGCAAACAGCTTGAGCATGGGTCATCTCATTTAATATTTCCAAAACTTTTGTATTAAATTAAGTCTCTTATTTTTGAAAATGCTTAGGTTGGAATATCCAAAGATTAAATATGTAGGTAACAAGATACCTGGGAAAGACCCAAGTTTTTATTTCAAACTCATCGCTCTTTCATGCATTTCTATTCAGAACATCCTTGCTTCATGGTGTAGAACTTAATTATCACTAAAAATAAAAAGTCACTTAACTAGAGTGGTTTTCTTTTTTCCTCCAGGGAAAACTGATTGCTCTTTAAGTACACAATTATATAATGTTAATAACCCCAAAGTACTTCTAGCAATTTCCAAAAGAGTTAATTCATTGGCATTTTCATAACTGAAATGCAAAATTGAAATAGTTTAATAATTCAGAATAATATATCCTTTACTCCTCTACTTTTAATAACCCTCTGAATGTGCTTTCTCTTTGCAAATTCATGTTCCACTTCATATCCCTCCAAATTCCCTTTTGTAGCTTTGATTTGAATACTTATAACATGTTTTATGTTATATTATGTCTGATTTTCTAGTGTTTCATATTCTTTGAAGAGAAAACACATCTCATTCGTTAATGGAGTTAAAAACGGGTCTCCCTGATCTCTTATTTGTAAAGTCTTTCAGTTTTGTGGGGAGAATAATGTTTGCACATAATGAAAAATATAACTAGTATCTATGGGGCAATTATATGTGTAAAGATGTATTTCATAAATGAATTTATCTCTTCTGACAAACTCAAGAGCCAGATTTTATTGCTATCATTCCCTTTGCATAGATAAGGACACTGAGGCTGAGAAAGTTTAAATAAGGTCACCATGGTCAAACTGGTCATGAGCTCAAAATAAGATTTTAACCCAGGCTATCTGACTCCAAAGTTTTTGCTTTTAGTTGCCATGTTACATTATTTCCTATGATAGGCAATTATTACATATTTATCAGATAGAAGAAATATTGCTGCAAATTTAAAGCACAGAAACCAAAGCTATGTGTAGTCAGTTGGTTTATAGATTTATCTGATGTAAAAATTCAATTAAAGAAAACAACTGGGAGCTAAAATGAATAGGGGAAATTCAGATACAGTGTATCGGATTCAATATATAGTGTATGTATTCAGCTTAGGAATTGATAAAAAAAAATTTCTAACCTGATCTAATAGAAAAATTGTTTCAATCACAGTATCACATTTTGAGATTCTCCAGATTTCTATAGATGTTATTCCTTCTAATAAAGAATAAAAAATCGGGCACCTGGGTGGCTCAGTTGGTTAAGCAACTGCCTTCGGCTCAGGTCATGATCCTGGAGTCCCAGGATCAAGTCCCACATCAGGCCCTCTGCTCATCAGGGAGCTGGCTTCTCCCTCTTCCCCTTGCCCCTTTCATGCTCTCTCTCTCAAATAAATAAAATCTTAAAAAAAAAAGAATAAAAAATCAACACCTCATATCCACCTCTCCTGAAAGAAAGAGATCATTATTATTTACATTTATTTTTGCTCTATTTGTGCTTATCATCCTCATGAGAAGTAGATGTGCAAAAGTGATTCTGAGCGCCCTTCCTCCAATTATAGCATTGTTGTTTCCCCTCAGAAATCAGAAGAATTTATTTCTGGCCATGAGGTCTGACACAGTCCTCAGGTACCCAAATAGAAAGCATGCCAAACCTGAAAGTTTCAATGAAAGAAGAGTGGAAATCTGTCTATTCTTATCTTGCCTTTTGGGAGACTTTTGATTCACTTTGTGTTGTTCTGTCTCCCAATTTCTTCAGTACAGGTTAAAGAACAACTCAGAGTCTTTCTCCCACTCCAGAGCAGGCACTCTTCACACAGCAATACTGAGGAGAGATCTGGTGGTGAGGGAGAAAGGGAAAGAAGCATTTGACATATTTTCCACTTGTATGGTTAGAATAACCCAGTATTAGTGCCTAGCAGCCTAGCTCTGCTTTTCCATGTGCTCCTGGGAAGGTCATGGTTCAGGAAAATCATAGTTCAATCCTAGCTTTAGTACTGGCTATTTTTACAACATGGGAGAGTCACTTTTAAAAGAGTATTACTAAAACCCACCTACTTAGAGATTTCTAAAGATAGTCTACTGTTGGGAATTGTCCATTCTTGACAGCACACAGTTGATTAAGATAGTCTGTGATGGTATCTTTCAAGTTCTCAAAAGATGCAATTTATGTTAATTTTCTAACAATAGAGTGATCTACCAGTGACTCTATATAGCAAAATTACTCTTTCCATAAAAAATCATATATATAATTACATAGTATAAATACGTATGTTTATTCATGGGTGTATGTGTGTGTATATGTATATTTATATGTGTGTGTATGTGTGTGTGTGTGTGTGTGTGTTCCATGTATTGAGCAAAAAAGCATAATGGAATATAGATTAAATCTCAATTTTGTCTCTGCTACTGACTGACCATGTAACTTTTGGACAAATGATACCATCAACCTCCTCTTTTGAGACAAATTAAATCACTCAATTTTGAGTCCTTTAGCAGTGCTACTGTTCTTAATTTCTAAATCAGGAATTATCTACACTTGCACATTATAGGAAAATGGTACAATCTGTCTCATGCCTATAATTTATGTCAGAGCATTTGCATTAATGTCTTTATGTACTGATTTTCACAATCATAATTTAAGCTTAGAGCTTGATTTTTAATGCTTTTTATTATGGCTTAATACAAAAAGTTAACTCTATGTTGTTTCGCCTTTTCAATTAGTTCTGCAGTTTGTTCACATGATACTCCCCCTGGCAGAATTGTTTCCATTATTAATGAGGCTTTATGGGCAGCCCACAAATCATTATGAGGTTTGGCACAAACTTTTAGGTTAATGAGATAAATCTGATTTCCCTCGGTCTTCTTGTACCCAAAATGTTTTTTCTGAGAGTCATATTTGTGAAAATGATTTGGCTCAGAAAATCTGTTTAAAAACATGAAGGTAACACGTCCCTTAGGGGAGGATGATTAGGAATATAGGGATCTCGCAATTAAGTTTAATTGGATTAAGTAGAGCAGACTGACTTTCATAATTAATTTAGTTTCATGATTGGTCTGTGGGGGGACTATCCCAGATGAAAAAGATGATTGTGGTGAAAGAGCATGAAATACTTCAAAATATAAATCAAGCCATAGACATTCCAGGTATTAGAAAGAATAAGAGATTAAGCAAAAGCATAGGATATAAGATCAATATACAAATGTCAGTACGTTCCTTATACACCAGCAATGAACATTTGGAATTTGAAATAAAAATAAATAAATAAATTGAGTAGCATTTACATTAGCCTCCCAAAATGAAATACTTAAGCATAAATCCAAGAGATGTATATATTTATAGGACATACATATGGAAAATTACAGGACTCTGAGGAAGAAATCAAAGAACTAAATAAAGGAAGAGATATTTTGTGTTCATGACTGAAAGACTCATTATTCCTAATGTGGCAATGCTTCTTAAATTGATCTATAGATTCAATGCAATCCCAAATAAAAATCAATTTGTGGATATCAACAAATTTATTCTAAAATTTATATGATGAGGCAAAAAGGACCCATAATAGTCAACACAATATTGAAGAAGAAGAACCAAGCTGTAAGACTGATATCACCCCACTTCAAGACTTAATATAAAGCTGCAGTAACTAAGGCAGTGTGGTATGGACAAAGGATAGATATATAAATCAATGGAAGAGAATACACAGACCAGGAATATAGTCAACTGATTTGCAAAAAGGGATCACAAAAAAACTCAATGGTGATGGAACAACTAGGTGTTCATATGCAAAACATAATTAAATCTAGACAAAGATGTTACAATTATCACAAAAATTAACTCAAAATGAATCATAGGTTTAAATGTAAAATGCAATATTATAAGAATTTTAGAAAATAACATAGTAGAAAATCTAGGTGACCTTGGGTTTAGCAATGACTTTTTAGATACAACACCAAAAGTATGATCTGTCAAGGAGAAAAAAATAAGTTGGACATTATTAAAATCAAAGTCTTCTGCTTTTCTAAAAGCACTGTTAAGAAAATTAAAAGACAAATCATAGACAAGGGAAAATATTAGCAAAATCTGATAAAGGATTAGCATCCAAAATATGTCAAAGGCTCTTTAAACAATAAGAAAACAAACAGTGCTCTTGGAAAATGGGCAAACTTCTGAATAGAAACCTCCACAAAGAAGATACACAGATGACAAGTAAGCATATAAAAGATCCTCAACTCCATTTATCAACAGAGACTTGTAAAATATCAAAGAGATACCACTCCACAACTATTATAATACAAAAATCCAGCAAACAAAAATGGTGAGGATGTGGAGCAATAGACGCTCTCAGTGCTTGCTGGTGGAAATGCAAAATGGTACAGCCACTTTAGAAAATAGTTTGGCAGTTTTGTATGAAGCCAAATGTGGTCTTACCTTATAATCCAGATTTTGTCTGTTTAAATATTTAGCTAATTGAATTGAAATCATATGTCCACACAAAATGCTTATAACACATCAATGTTTATAGTTTATATAGTAATGTTTATATATTTTTTATATATTTTTATATAATGTTTATATATGTTTATATAATGTTTATATAATAATTTTCCCAAATTGGTACCAATCAAGTTGTCTTTCTAGGTGACTGGATAAGCAAATAGGGCTACATTCATTCTACAAACTATTATTCAGTAATCAAAAAACAGAGGTGGGGAGTCTGGGTAGTGCAGTGAGTTAAATGCCTGACTTTTTGTTTTAGCTCATGTCCTGATCTCAAGGATGGGAGATGGAAATCCACATAGGGCTCTGAGCTCAGTGCCAAGTCTGCTTAAGTTTCTCTCTCCATATCCCTCTGCCCCTCCCTCACACTCTCTCTCTTTCAAATGAATAAATAAAAAATCATTAGAAAGAGAGAGAGGGAGAGGAGTCAAGATGGCGGAGAAGTAGCAGGCTGAGACTACTTCAGGTAGCAGGAGATCAGCTAGATAGCTTATCTAAAGATTGCAAACACCTACAAATCCAACGGGAAATCGAAGAGAAGAAGAACAGCAATTCTAGAAACAGAAAATCAACCACTTTCTGAAAGGTAGGACTGGCAGAGAAGTGAATCCAAAGCTATGGGAAGAAATACTGCGGGAGGAGGGTCTGGCTCCCGGCAAGTGGAGGAGCAATGGAGCACAAAATCAGGACTTTTAAAAGTCTGTTCTGCTGAGGGACATCACTCCAGAGGCTAAACCGGGGTGAAGCCCACACGGGGTCAGTGTGGCCTCAGGTCCCACAGCGTCACAGAAGGATCAGGTGTGTCTGAGTGTCGCAGAGCTTGCAGGTATTAGAACGGGGAAGCTGGCTACAGAGACAGAGCCAAGGAGTGAGCTTACACCTCAGGGTTACCTTGAACCGGTCTCAGGCTCGGTCAGCTCGGAGCGCGGCCGGAGGCCAGGGTGATGGGAGTAATTGGGTGCTGTTCTCTGAGGGCGCACTGAGGAGTGGGGCCCCGAGCTCTCGGCTCCTCCGGGCCGGAGACTGGGAGGCCGCCTTTTTCATTCCCACCCTCCAGAACTCTATGGAAAGTGCTCAGGGAACAAAAGCTCCCCGAAAGCAAACCCGAGCAGATTACTCAGCCTGGCTCCTGGTAAGGGGGTGCAATTCCGCCTGGGGCAAAGACACTTGAGAATCACTACAACAGGCCCATCCCCCAGAAGAGAGGGGAGCAGAAGGTATGTTGGAGAGAATTATTGGAGAGAATTTCCCCAATATGGCAAAGGGAACAAGCATCAAAATCCAGGAGGTGGCATCAGGGAAATACAAATCAAAACCACAATGAGATACCACCTCACACCAGTCAGAATGGCTAAAATTAACAAGTCAGGAAATGACAGATGCTGGCGAGGATGCGGAGAAAGGGGAACCCTCCTACACTGTTGGTGGGAATGCAAGCTGGTGAAGCCACTCTGGAAAACAGCATGGAGGTTCCTCAAAATGTTGAAAATAGAACTACCCTATGACCCAGCAATTGCACTGCTGGGTATTTACCCTAAAGATACAAACGTAGTGATCCGAAGGGGCACGTGCACCCGAATGTTTATAGCAGCAATGTCTACAATAGCCAAACTATGGAAAGAACCTAGATGTCCATCAACAGA
>NW_019154105.1:47054893-47075064 GCF_002288905.1 Enhydra lutris kenyoni | reverse complement strand
CTCAAAATATCAAGGCAAGGCTTCCTATACATTTTGATGCATCACAAAGTACCATACATTAACTTATAATTGAGTGTTACTTAATTTTTATGCATTATGTGCTTAGAGAAGAAAATTCACCTTATAGTTATGGTTATAAGATAAACATTAAAATACTTTGTTCTGCATGAAAAAAAAAAAAATCCAGGAGGTTCAGAGAACCCCCCTCAAAATCAATAAGAATAGATCCACACCCCATCACCTAATAGTAAAATTTACACGTCTTAGTGACAAAGAGGAAATCCTGAAAGCAGCCCGGGAAAAGAAGTCTGTAACATACAATGGTAAAAATATTAGATTGGCAGCAGACTTATCCACAGAGACCTGGCAGGCCAGAAAGAGCTGGCATGATATATTCAGAGCACTAAATGAGAAAAACATGCAGCCAAGAATACTATATCCAGCTAGGCTATCATTGAAAATAGAAGGAGAGATTAAAATCTTCCAGGACAAACAAAAACTGAAAGAATTTGCAAACACCAAACCAGCTCTACAGGAAATATTGAAAGGGTAAGCAAAGAGTGAGCCTAAAAGTTGTAGATCAGAAAGGAACAGAGCCTCTAAGCAAAGAGTGAGCCTAAAAGTTGTAGATCAGAAAGGAACAGAGACAATATGCAGTAACAGTCACCTTACAGGCAATACAATGGCACTAAATTCATATCTCTCAATACTTACCCAGAATGTTAAGGGGCTAAATGCCCCAATCAAAAGACATAGGGTATCAGAATGGATATAAAAAAAAAAAAAAAAAAACCATCTATGTGTTGCCTACAAGAAACTCATTTTAAACCCGAAGACACCTCCAGATTTAAAGTGAGGGAGTGGAAAACAATTTACTATGCTAATGGACATCAGGAGAAAGCAGGAGTGGCAATCCTTATATCAGATCAATTAGATTTTAAGCCAAAGACTATACTAAGAGATGAGGAAGGACGCTATATCATGCTCAAAGGATCTGTCCAACAAGAAGATCTAACAATTTTAAATATCTATGCCCCTAACATGGGAGCAGCCAACTATATAAACCAGTTAATAACAAAATCAAAGAAACACATCGACAATAATACAATAATCGTAGGGGACTTTAACACGCCCCTCACTGAAATGGACAGATCATCCAAGCAAAAGATCAACAAGGAAATAAAGGCCTTAAATGACACACTGGACCAGATGGACATCACAGATATATTCAGAACATTTCATCCCAAAGCAACAGAATACACATTCTTCTCTAGTGCACATGGAACATTCTCCAGAATAGATCACATCCTCGGTCCTAAATCAGGTCTCAACCGGTATCAAAAGATTGGGATCATTCCCTGCATATTTTCAGACCACAATGCTCTGAAGCTAGAACCCAAACACAAGAGGAAATTTGGAAAGAACCCAAATACATGGTGACTAAACAACATCCTTCTAAAGAATGAATGGGTCAACCAGAAAATTAAAGAAGAATTGAAAAAATTCATGGAAACAAATGATAATGAAAACACAATGGTTCAAAATCTATGGGACACAACAAAGGCAGTCCTGAGAGGAAAATATATAGCGGTACAAGCCTTTCTCAAGAAACAAGAAAGGTCTCAAGTACACAACCTCACCCTACACCTAAAGGAGCTGGAGAAAGAACAAGAAAGAAACCCTAAACCAGCAGGAGAAGAGAAATCATAAAGATCAGAGCAGAAATCAATGAAATAGAAACCAAAAAAACAATAGAACAAATCAATGAAACTAGGAGCTGGTTCTTTGAAAGAATTAATAAGATCGATAAACCCCTGGCCAGACTTATCAAAAAGAAAAGAGAAAGGACCCAAATAAATAAAATCATGAATGAAAGAGGAGAGATCACAACTAACACCAAAGAAATACAGACAATCATAAGAACATACTATGAGCAACTCTACACCAACAAATTTGACAATCTGGAAGAAATGGGATGCATTCCTAGAGACATATAAACTACCACAACTGAACCAGGAAGAAATAGAAAACCTGAACAGACCAATAACCAGTAAGGAGATTGAAACAATAATCAAAAATCTCCAAACAAACAAAAGCCCAGGGCCAGACGGCTTTCCGGGGAATTCTACCAAACATTTAAAGAAGAACTAATTCCTATTCTCCTGAAACTGTTCCAAAAAATAGAAATGGAAGGAAAACTTCCAAACACATTTTATGAGACCAGCATCACCTTGATCCCAAAACCAGACAAGGATCCCATCAAAAAAGAGAACTACAGGGCGCCTGGGTGGCTCAGTGGGTTAGGCCACTGCCTTCGGCTCAGGTCATGATCTCAGGGTCCTGAGATCGAGTTCCGCATCAGGCTCTCTGCTCAGTAGGGAGCCTGCTTCCCTCTCTCTCTCTGCCTGCCTCTCTGTCTACTTGTGATCTCTGTCAAATAAACAAATAAAATCTTAAAAAAAAAGAGAGAACTACAGACCAATATCCTTGATGAACACAGATGCGAAAATTCTCATCAAAATACTAGCCAATAGGATTCAACAGTACATTAAAAGGATTATTCACCACGACCAAGTAGGATTTATTCCAGGGCTGCAAGGTTGGTTCAACATCCGCAAATCAATCAATGTGATACAATGCATTAATAAAAGAAAGAACAAGAACCATATGATACTCTCCATAGATGCTGAAAAAGCATTTGACAAAGTAAAGCATCCCTTCCTGATCAAAACTCTTCAAAGTGTAGGGATAGAGGCACATACCTCAATATTATCAAAGCCATCTATGAAAAACCCACCGCAAATATCATTCTCAATGGAGAAAAACTGAAAGCTTTTCTGCTAAGGTCAGGAACACGGCAGGGATGTCCATTATCACCACTGCTATTCAACATAGTACTGGAAGTCCTAGCCTCAGCAATCAGACAACAAAAGGAAATTAAAGGCATCCATATCGGCAAAGAAGAAGTCAAATTATCACTCTTCACAGAGGATATGATACTATATGTGGAAAACCCAAAAGACTCCACTCCAAAACTGCTAGAAGTTGTACAGGAATTCAGTAAAGTGTCAGGATATAAAATCAATGCACAGAAATCAGTTGCATTTCTCTACACCAACAACAAGACAGAAGAAAGAGAAATTAAGGAGTCAATCCCATTTACAATTGTACCCAAAACTATAAGATACCTAGGAATAAACCTAACCAAAGAGGCTAAGAATCTATACTCAGAAAACTATAAAGTACTCATGAAAGAAATTGAGGAAGACACAAAGAAATGGAAAAATGTTCCATGCTCCTGGATTGGAAGAATAAATATTGTGAAAAGGTCTATGCTACCTAAAGCAATCTACATATTTAATGCAATTCCTATCAAAGTACCATCCATTTTTTTCAAAGAAATGGAACAAATTATCCTAAAATTTATATGGAACAGAAAAGACCTTGAATAGTCAAAGGAATATTGAAAAAGAAAGCCAAAGTTGGTGGCATCACAATTCCGGACTTCAAGCTCTATTACAAAGCTGTCATCATCAAGACAGCATGGTACTGGCACAAAAACAGACACATAGATCAATGGAACAGTATAGAGAGCCCAGAAATAGACCCTCAACTCTATGGTCAACTAATCTTCGACAAAGCAGGAAAGAATGTCCAATGAAAAAAAGACAGCCTCGTCAATAAATGGTGTTGGGAAAATTGGACAGCCACATGCAAAAAAATGAAATTGGACCGTTTCCTTATACCACACACGAAAATAGACTCCAAATGGATGAAGGACCTCAATGTGAGAAAGGAATCCATCAAAATCCTTGAGGAGAACACAGGCAGCAACCTCTTCGACCTCAGCCGCAGCAACATCTTCCTAGGAACATCGCCAAAGGCAAGGGAAGCAAGGGCAAAAATGAACTATTGGGATTTTATCAAGATCAAAAGCTTTTGCACAGCAAAGGAAACAGTTAACAAAACCAAAAGACAACTGACAGAATGGGAGAAGATATTTGCAAATGACATATCGGATAAAGGGCTAGTGTCCAAAATCTATAAAGAACTTAGCAAACTCAACACCCAAAGAACAAATAATCCAATCAAGAAATGGGCAGAGGACATGAACAGACATTTCTGCAAAGAAGACATCCAGATGTCCAACAGACACATGAAAAAGTGCTCCATATTACTTGGCATCAGGGAAATACAAATCAAAACCACAATGAGATATCACCTCACACCAGTCAGAATGGCTAAAATTAACAAGTCAGGAAATGACAGATGCTGGTGAGGATGTGGAGAAAGGGGAACCCTCCTGCACTGTTGGTGGGAATGCAAGCTGGTGCAACCACTCTGGAAAACAGCATGGAGGTTCCTCAAAATGTTGAAAATAGAACTACCCTATGACCCAGCAATTGCACTGCTGGGTATTTACCCTAAAGATACAAACGTAGTGATCCGAAGGGGCACGTGCACCCGAATGTTTATAGCAGCAATGTCTACAATAGCCAAACTATGGAAAGAACCTAGATGTCCATCAACAGATGATTGGATAAAGAAGATGTGGTATATATACACAATGGAATACTATGCAGCCATCAAAAGAAATGAAATCTTCCCATTTGCAAAACGACGTGGATGGAACTAGAGGGTATCATGCTTAGCGAAATAAGTCAATCGGAGAAAGACAACTATCATATGATCTCCCTGATATGAGGAAGTGGAGATGCAACATGGGGGGTTAAGGGGGTAGGAGAAGAATAAATAAAACAAGATGGGATTGGGAGGGAGACAAACCATAAGTGACTCTTAATGTCACAAAACAAACTGAGGGTTGCTGGGGGGAGGGGGGTTGGGAGAGGGGGGTGGGGTTATGGACATTGGGGAGGGTATGTGCTATGGTGATTGCTGTGAAGTTTGTAAACCTGGCGATTCACAGACCTGTACCCCTGGGGATAAAAATATATTATATGTTTATAAAAAATAAAAAAATTAAAAAAAATAAATATAAAAAAAGAAAGAGAGAGAGACCAAGCCATGAAAAAACATACAGGAACATTAAAGGCATATTCCTTAGTGAAAGAAGCAATATACTCTAAAAATGCTACATAACTATATTATTCCAATTAGATGACATTTTCAAAGAGGCAAAATTATAGACAACTAAGAATATCATGATTCCAAGTTGTTTGAGGGGAAGAGAAGAGAGATGACTGTGTGACACACAAGGAATTTTTAGGAGAATGAGACTATTCTGATGAGACTGTAATAAGAGATACATGACAGTATGAATTTGTCAAATCCTGTAGAACTTTATATCATAAAATTGAACTTTAATATATGCAAATTAAAAAGAAATCATTTAGGAAGTCGAGCATCCCAGGAAAGAATGAGACCATTACAAGAGAAATTAAATGTATTAAAAATACACAAAACAACTTCACTGAAGGGTGTAGGGAAAAAAGTGTAACCTAAATAACTTTGAAATGAATGGAGACTGGGAAACTACACATAACTAGTTGATAAAATGGTTTCCAAAGGGTGTATGGGTTAACAATTAGATACTGCTATATGTGTATAACAGAAGTAAACAAGTAAGTAAGTGCATGGCAGAAACTTTGGTGTGGGCGGTGACAGATCAAGGAGGGGTAGGCTAAAATAATCCATGTGATAATGGGATAAAGTTGGAGACCAGTAAAAACATACGTTTAACTTAATATAGATACAAATGCAGTAGATATAGATGCAAATATCAATAAAATATTGATAGAAGTATATGCACAGGTTAGAATACAAACATGTACTTTGCCATTTCAGAGGACCTAAAAAAATGACACCCCAGTAGCAAAGAGGATGCCTAGAACTCAGATCTTTGTTTATTTATTTCTTTATTATTATTATTTTTAAAGATTTTATTCATTTATTTGACAGAGAGAGGCACAGCAAGAGAGGGAACTCAAACAGGGAGAATGGGAGAAGCAGGCTTCCTGCTGAACAGGGACCCCTGAAGATGCAGGGCTCGATCTCAGGACCCTGGGATCATAACCTGAGTTGAAGGCAGACCCTTAACAACTGAGCCACCAAGGTGCCACTCTTTTTTTTTTTTTTTTTAAAGATTTTAGTTATTTTTCAGAGAGAGAGAGGGAGAGAATGAGAACATAAGCTGGGGAAGTGGCAGGCAGAGGGAGAGTGAGAAGCAGGCTGTCTACCAACCAAGGACCCTGATGGAGACCTCCATCCTGGGACTCCATTCCAGGACCCCAGGATCATGACCTGAGCTGAAGGCAGATGCTTAACTGACTGAGCCATCCAGGCATTCCTAGATCTTTGTTTCTAATAGCATTCTCCAATAAAAGAACCAGGACTCCTTTGAGAAATAGCTGATTCTAGAATTGGGGCAGGAAATATACGAGATAAGCCTGAAGCATCTTACAGAGTCTGGAACATCTTTTTAACACTACAAATAAAGAATTTCTAAATAAGCAAACAAAAACAACAGCATTTGAAGTCCTAACTCCCAGTACCTCAAAATGTAACATTATTTGGGGGCAGGGGTGTAAATCAAAAGGACACATGAGCCAAGTGAAGGAACTTTGTTATCAGTTGAATTATATCTCTCCCAAATTCATATATTGAAGTCCTAACTCTCAGTACCTCAAAATGTAACATTATTTGGAAATCAGGTTGGGTTGTTGCAGCAGTAGTTAGTTAAGATGAGGTCATACTGAAGTGGGCTGGGCCCCTAATCCAATATGGTTGTTTTCCTGGTAAAAAGAGGAAACCTAGTTAGCAATATGGGAGCAAATACAAACTACCTTAAAGAACAGGTAAGTTTGTTGAGTTGTAGTTGGCATCATGGCCAGACCAAAGAAGATCTATTTCTTTTCACCGATAATCCATACTTCCTCAAAAGAGGATTTGGTTTGCCCACAAGGAACACTCAGTTGTGTACAGTTTCAACCAAGCCAGGTCCAAGTAGATGCCTTCTTTTTATCAAATCCAGCCTTATTTCCCTTCTCTACTTGCATGGATCCTCAGTTGAGGCAGCTGCGGCCAAAAGTGCACATTTTGTTTTGGATAATTAGCAATCTGAAGCCTGGCAGTTTTTGCAGGGAAGAAAGCATTTGAGCCACTTCTTAAGGTTTCTTGAGGATTCAGAGACTCCTTTTCAAGTCCAATCAACACTGTTCAAGCCAAGGAAACACAAATAGAGTCATTTTCGTGCCTATTCAAAACTCTTTTGACTAAAAATAGTATTGCTCAGTTTGATCACTTTCTTTGTCAGTTCAACTCAACAAATATGTCTTAGTGGACTTTTGGATGTTAATCAACACTTTTGGTCCTGCGTGAGGTCAGAATCCTGCATGAGAGATATGAAGTTTGTAAAAAAATAACTATTACACAAGACAGCATATGGAAATTGCCTATGAAGAAGTACAGACTTACTGAAAATCCTGTAAATTCTCACAGGATTATAGAAATATAAGGTCCTTATATAAATTCACTGAAATTTCTTAAAGTATAAGCTTTCAGGTATAAAACCTGAACTCATTTTATTATTACAAGCCTACCAGAAATTAATGTTAAATAATTATCTCTTGAGAATGAGTTTATGCTTCCAAGGGAATTGAAAGCAGCAATTTCTCTCAGAGAAATGCAAAGATATCTTCTTTTCTCATTGCTTAGGCAGAAGCTCTTTCTAGCAAGTAATGTCCTAGAACAACCCACTTATACTTGTTGGTGTCTCCTGGTTTTTTGTTTGTTTCTTTGTTGTTTTTATCAGCTTTCTCTTTGCCTTTGTGGGGTTTTTTTTGAAAAATCTGGTGAAAACACCTTTCTCTCTTTTTCTCTTCAATTCACTTATTTTTAGTTGAATCCATTAGAGAATTATGGAAATAGTTCCAGAAAAGTTTCAGAAATTGAATTCACCTTCCGGGCACTAAGTGACTATGAATATCATAAGGGGAAATCTTAGGTGCCAGTCTAGCTATAGATAGGTATACTTCACATAAAATTGAGAGATTATAGATATACATGGATTGTACATTTGTATAGTGACACAGGGGATGTTAATGTGCTTATTTATTCATCTATGTATTCATTCACCAAACCTTTATTAAGCCATTTAAAATGTATAAGTATCAAGCTAAATCTACCAAAGAGGAATTTGCAGATATTGTTATTTCAGAGTATTCAATTTAGTTGGAAAAATGAACCAAAAATAACCTGTGATTACAATAAAACATGATAAATGAGAGAACTTTGTACATAGGCAGTACTATAGAGAGAATGTTTGTGCCCCCACTCAAATTCATATGTTGAATCCTGACATCTGATGTCATGGTATATGGCTGGGGAGGGATTTTGAATGAAAAATAATTAGGTCATGAGGTTGAGACCTCATAAGTGGGATCAATGACCTTATAAAAGTGACCCCAGAGAGTTTCTGTCCATTCTGCCATGGGAGGACGCAATGAAAAAGTAGCAGTATATGAACTAGCAAACCAGTCCTCACCAGACACCAAATCTGCTGGCACCTCAATTTTGGATTTTTTAGCATCCGGGACTAAATGATAAATGAATAGTTGTTTATGAACCTCTCAGTATATGATATTTTTGTGATGGCAGCCCACATAGACTAAAACAGGTTTCTTTAACAGATGTAGAAGGAGGCTGAGATAGAAGTCAGAGAGATTTTCCAGAAAGTAATAATGCTTTATATTGAATCTTGAAAGAAAAGTATGAGTTGAGCAGGCTGGAGGTAAGGTGTGGGTGGTAAGGGTTTGTGGGCCAAAGGCTCAGTGATGTAAAACAGCCAGATGGAGAAAAATTGTAAGCAGTATGGACTGGTACTTGGTCAGAGCATTTTCACAATGAACTGAAATGATTTACATCACTATCCTGCCTGATTACCTCTTTCACTTGACTGGGACTTTTTTTTTTTTTAAGATTTTTAAATTTATTTATTTGACAGAGAGAGATCATAAGTAGGCAGAGAGACAGGCAAAGAGAGAGAGAGAGGGAAGCAGGCTCCCTGCTAAGCAGAGAGCCCCATGCAGGACTCGATCCCAAGACCCTGAGATCATGACCTGAGCCGAAGGCAGGGGCTTAACTCACGGAGCCACCCAGGTGCCCCATGACTGGGACTTTTTATATGGGAAGTAGAGCAGGTACTGTTGGGGATGCCTCATTCCATTCCCCTGAGACCCTTCTATCCCTTCTATCATTTTGATTGATGTGGTCAATACCTGTCCTCTTCCCCCTTGGTTTAGGGATTATGTCTGTAGCCTTCTTCAGAAAATCATCAGTGGGTGATTGAAAGTACTACTGAAAGAAAGAGAAAGAAAGAAAGAAAAAAAAGAAAGAAAGAAAGAAAGAAAGCAAGAAAGAAAGAAAAAAGAAAGAAAGAAAGAAAGAAAGAGAGAGAGAAAGGAAAGAAAGAGAGAAAGGAAAGAAAGGGCAAGCTACCTACAGCAAAGTACAAAGTCCCAGCGCTTTTACCAAGGGATACTTTCGATCCCCTAAGGGTCAACCTAGAGTTAGACCTTTTCTAACAGTTTGCATAGCTTCTTCCTTTTCCAGGCATATGCCCCTTGTATTTAGATGACTTTTTCCCAAGAGCATTTTTCAATAAATATTTTAATAAATCCTCACCTCCTGCTCTGCTTCTGTGGAACATAACCAAGGCAAGTGGGATCTGTGTTGCATTCATTTTTATGTCAAAATAGCAAGAAGTGAAGACATGTTGCAAACACTGAAAAATAGGTTGTTAAATGAATACACCTGAAAATTGCAGTTGGTAGAATTCAAGCATACGTCATAATTTGAAATCAGATCATAGTTGATATTTATGAAAATGTAGCATGCTCTAGGCATCTTGCTAAACATGTTACATGTATAATTTCATTTAAGCCTCAAAACCCTACAAGGCACATTAAATATTACCTACATGTAATTGATAAAGAAACTGGCGATTAGAGAATTTGAATCTTTGCCAAACTGCTGAGCAAGAATGACCTATAAAATTGCACTCAAGTTTTCTGTTTTTGGTGTGTGTGTGGGTGGGGGGATCCTGGTGGAAATCTGATAATCTGAACTTTATTAATTGAAATGTAATTGATTTAGGAAAGAGTTCAAAAGCATTGAATGTCAAATGTATAACCTATTTATGAAGGTACTAACAAAGGAGCTGCATCCACTATTAGAGTTATTAAAAAGACACTGTATATTGTAATTTATCATTAATCTAATTTATCAGAAATATTTAATTTATGCTCTAAGATTCATGCTAAAAAATAACTTGTCCTCTCCTCACCTCCTCTTCCAAACCTGGGGAACAGCACATTGTTCACAGGCAATACTCTGTCAGTTTAGCATCTGGATTATATAAGGTATAATTGGATTTACTCTATGCAATTAGAATTGGGAATTTTTGCTGCCGAAGCACTACATTGCAGTTTTTGCCTGGAAATGAGTGTTAAGCATTTTGTTTGGTACTTGGAAAATCTACCTTGACAGTGCTTCATAATAGAACCAATTATCAGGTATGCTGTTACACATAGCCTTCCAGACCCCAATTTAAATAGAAAGCAGTGACAATTTCTTTTGTGAAATAGTCTCCATAGCACTTAAAATCAACCATAATGTGAAGACCTACATGCTTATCAAGACAACAACAAGGGACCAAGAATAGTTGTTACACAAACATGTACTTTGAGTTTGAGGTGATTGAATTGTCAGCTAAAGAGAGTGATGGCTATTAACACCTTCTTCCAAAGCCAAATCTTGCTGAATTTCTTTAATAGCTATCAGCACAGTTAAACCTGAACTCTACTTGTTTATTTCTCTAAAAGAGAATAATAACCTTATTGACAGAAGACCAATACACTTTTACATACTCTTAAACAAACATTTTGATTTTTTTTTCCCATTGGCTTATGTGAGCATTCAGACCAACTCTCTGTTCACTAGAGAAGCAAATAGAATGAATGATTATGTTAACTCAACCACAATAAGGCAATGTGCCACTACTTTATTTATATTGTGTGCAACAAGTATTTCCCTGAAAATTAATGAAAAATTTTTGTGTATAATTACATATGTATATATACACACAAAATTATATATATGTACGCATGCATGAATTTATATGTATATATGTATGTCTGTGTGTATGTATACATATAAGGGAATGTAGCCCTGAAGAATAATTCTCAAATGGATATAAGCAGGCCAGTGCTTAAGAATTATGTGGCCTCATTCACTAAGATTTTGATTCAGTAGATTTGAAATAAGAATCAAAAACTGTATTTTCATTTCCATTTTTAACTCTCTAGGTGATTTACATGCATAGTGATATTTGGAAACCAACAGCTTAGTCTTAATATATAAATTTATAAATATTTTCAGTTATTTTGATAATTATATCACATACAGTCACTACATCATTATATCACAAAATCTACTGACATATACAATTATCAATATATCTGAAAGTAATTATGAGTACATACATAGAACATTCAACTTTGACCTTTAGCAAAGACTTCCCTGTTTTTATTTATGTATTGAACATGTTTTGAATATTGAAGTTAGGGCCTTTTTAATAGTATCGTATGTCTGAAAATAATTCCAAAGTTTCAATGTGCCTTTTTTGTCACCTCAAGACAAAATTATCTTCAAGTTTCAGGTGAATTAGGTATTGATGGGAGGAAATCCCATGCCTACTATAAGATCCTGATTATTTCAGTGAGCTGAAGTAAGGTGTCTAAGGAAAGCAGAAGAAAATGCAGTTTATCTTAGAGCAGTGAGCATAAAACTAGCATATGTTTACACCTGGGAGTGCATAAAAACATCCCAGGAGTTTCAGAGATATAAATAGTGGTGAGGGATTCAATAGCCACATTCACATCTTCAATACATACTTGTGCCTACAACTTATCTATGGGTGCCTATATCATTATGCAGATTCACATTTTCCATCTCCCCTTTAAAAATCACCTTTCTCACATTTCACAAAACAATGGAAAACCTCTAATCTACTTTTAATTTATTATAGTAGATTGTGTTGGGATGTAAAAATCTCAGAGGTACCACAGGAACAATTCACAATATTGATGTAGGTGTTGAGAAAATGAATGATTCAAATAACTGTGTAACAAATCCTTTTGCAAATCAGTTTTCAATTTCTGATTTGAACAATATTGATGGAAGATCAAATTGATTTGTCAGTGGAGACTTCATTAAAAATAGTTTTTGATGATAAGTCAACATGTAACTTTTGAGTACAATACAGAGGTAGTTCAAACAATTGAAAAAAAATTTTTTCTGTCTACTTGTTAATGTGGCAAGGTGTATCATCATTTGCATCTATAAAGAAAAGACTGCAAGAATCTAGTTATGAGTAATATTTCTTTACATATTTCAAAATAAAATGAGTCTGTGTTTGAATTCCAACTGCAGACTAGTTTTGGGGTCTGTAACCCTAAATATAAGGTCAAATGAGTTAGAGCTCACAATATCCACTTACAAACATTTATTTGGGAATATTGGTATCTTTACAATAGCCAGTTTTCCAATCCGTTAAAGTGTTATATCCCTTGATTAATTTAGGGCTAATTTAATTCTTCTCAATCATGTGTTTTAGTTTCAGATTTATTTCTAGGTATTAATAAGTTTAGGTGATATTATAAGAATTATTATTTTTAAATTAAGGTAATATTTTTAGAGCAGTTTATGATAAATGGCAAAATTAAACAGAAAGTGCAGAGATTTCCCATATACCTCTTTCCCTGACACATGCATAGCCTCCTAAATATCAACATTCCCCACTACAGTGGTATGATTGTTAGTATGGGTGAACTTATATTGACACATTATAATCACCCAAAGTCTGTATTACAGTTCACTCTTAGCATTATATGGCCTATGGGTTTTCTAAAAAATGTATAGTGATGTAATGATGTGTATATGTCATTGTGGTATCATACAGAGTATTCACTGCCCTAAACATCTTATGGGCTCTACCTATTCATCTCCCCCTCCTCCCAAGCTCTCTGGCAACCACTTTTTTTTTTAACTGTCTCCATAGTTTTGTCTTTTCCAGAATCTCATATATTCGAATCATATAGTAGGTAATCTTTTCAAATTGGCTTCTTTTACTTCATAATGCATAATTAAGATTTCTCCATGTCTTTGCATGGCTTGATAGCTCATTTCTTTTTAATGCTAAATAATATCCCATTGTCCGTTGTAACAATTTATTTATGCATTGACCTACCAAGGGACAACTTGGTTGATTCTAAGTCTTGGCAATTATAAATAAAACTGCCATAAATATCCGTGTATAGGTTTTCAGCTTCTTTGGGCAAATACCGAAGAGCACGATTATTGAATCATATGGTAAGAGTATGTTTAGTTTTGTAAGAAATCACTAAACTGTCTTTCCATAGTCTGATGGGTGGTTTGCTCTATCAGTTTCCTTTCTCATCAGCAATGAATGAGTTCCTGTTGCCCACATCCTCACCAGGATTTGGTGTTGTCAATGTTCTGGATTTTGCCCATTCTAATCAATGTGTGGTGGTATCTCATTGTTTTAACTTTCATTTCCCTGATAGCATGTGATATGGAGTGTCTTTTCATATACTTCTTTACCATCTATATATCTTTTTTGGTGAGGTGTCTATTAAGGTATTTGGCTCCTTTTTTTTTTTTTTAATCCAGTTGCTGACTTTTTTACTATTGATTTTTGGATAACTGTCCTTTATCAGATGCATCTTTAGCAAATATCTTCCCACAGTCCATGGCTCGTCTTTCTTTTGACATCGTCACTCAAATTGAAGGAAGTTCTACATTTTAATGAAGTTAGTTTATCAATCTTTCCTTTCATAGATTGTGCCTTTGGTGTTATATCTAAAAGGACATCATTGTACCCAAGCATCTGGATTTTCTCCTGTATTATCTACTAAAAGTTTTATATAATTGCATTTTACATTTAAGTCTATGATCCATTTTGAGTTAATTTTTGTGAAGGGTGTAAGGTTTGTGTCTAGCTTCACTTTTTTTGCATGTGGATGTCCATTTGTTTCAGCACCATTATTTGGAAAGATATTTTGTATTCATTTTATTTCTTTTGTTCCTTTGTCAAACATCAGCTGGCCATATTTATGTGGGTCTATTTCTTGGTTCTACTCTATTTCATTGATATATGTGCCTACTCTTTCACTAATACCATACTTTCTTGATTATTTTTGCTTCATAGTAAGTCTTCAGGTCAATAAGTATGAATCCTTCATCTTTGTTTTTCCTCCTTTAGTATTATGTCAACTATTCTGTGTGTTTTGCCTCTCTCTATAAAATTTAGAATCATTTTGTTGATATCCACAAAATAACTTACCAAGAGTTTGATTGAGGCTTCACTAAGTTTAGTAATCAATTGGGAAAGAACAGACATCTTGACAATATTGTGTCTTCCTACTCATGAACATGGGTTATCTCTCCATTTATGTAGCTATTCTTTGATTTTATTCATCAGAAATTGTCATTTTCCTCATATAGATTTTTTTACAGGTTTTGTTAGATTTATACCTAAATATCTCATTTTTTGGTGCAAATTCAAATGGTATTGTGTTTTCATGTATTTTTTATTTTATTTTTTATAGACCATATTTTATTTTTTCCTTCAAATTTTTATTTTTTATTTTTATTTTTTGTAATTTTATTTTATTTTTTCCAGTGTTCTGAGATTCATTGTTTATGCACCACACCCAGTGCTCCATGCAATACATGCCCTCCATAATACCCACCACCAGGCTCACCCAACCCCGCACCCTTCTCCCCTCCAAAACCCTCAGTTTGTTTCTCAGAGTCCACAGTCACTCATGGTTCCTCTCCCCCTCCCATTTCTCCCAATTCACTTCTTCTCCATGCCCTCCATGTTATTCCTTATGCTCCACAAGTAACTGAAACCATATGATAATTGACTCTCTCTGCTTGACTTATTTCACTCAGCATAATCTCCTCCAGTCCCATCCATGTTGATATAAAAGTTGGGTATTCATCTTTTCTGATGGAGGCATAATATTCCATTGTATATATGGACTATATCTTCTTTATTCATTCATCTGTTGAAGGGCATCTTGGCTCTTTCCACAGTTTGGTAACTGTAGCCATTGCTGCTATGAACATTGGGGTACAGATGGCCCTTCTTTTCACTACATCTGTATCTTTGGGGTAAATGCCCAGTAGTGCAATTACAGGATCATAGAGTAGCTCTATTTTTAATTTCTTAAGGAATTTCCACACTGTTTTCCAAAGTGGCTGCACCAACTTGCATTCCCACCAACAGTGGAAACAAAAGTGAATATGAACTTTTGGGACTTCATCAAGATAAAAATCTGCACAGCAAAGGAAACAGTCAACAAAACAAAGAGGCAACCCATGGAGTGGGAGAAGATATTCACTAATGACACTCAGACAAAGGGCTGATATCCAAGATCTCTAAAGAACTCCTCAAACGCAATACTGAGGAAGCAGATAATCATGTCAAAAAATGGGCAGAAGACATGAGCAGACACTTCTCCAAAGAAGACATACAAATGGCTAACAGATGCATAAAAAAATATTCATCATCTTTAGCCATCAGGGAGATTCAAATCAAAACCACATTGAGATACCACCTTACACCAGTTAGAATGGCAAAAATTAACAAGATAGTAAACAAAAAGTGTTGGAGAGGATGTGGTATTGTGTTTTTAATTTCAAATTTCACTTATACATTGCTGGTATATGGGAAAATGATTGATCTTTGTGTATTAGCTTTGTATTCTGCTAACTTATTATAATTACATACTAGTTCTTGAGTTTTCTGGTGATTCTTTCAGATTGTTTACATAGACAATTATATTGTCTGTAAACAAAGAGGTTTTTTTTTTTCATTCCCAATATTGACATCCTTATTTCCTTTTCTTGCCTTATTGCAATAGCTAGAATTTCCACTACAGTTTTGAAAAGGAGTGGTGAAAGAGGATGTCGTTTCTTTGTACTTGTACTTGGAAAAGCTTCAAACCCATCATTTAGTATGATGTTAGGTGTAGGCTTTTTTGTAGATATTGTTTATCAAGTTGAGGAAATTCCCTAGTTTAGTTTAAACATAAACTAGGGAATTTCCTCAACTTGATAAAACTTGATCTATAAATATGATCATGTGATTTTTTTTTTTGGTAGCTTCTTGATGTGATGGAATACATTAATTGATTCTTGGCTGTTGAAACAGACTTGCATACCTATAATAAATCTCACTTTGTCATACTGTATAATTCTTTGTTAACATTGCTGGATTCATTTTGCTCATATTTTGTTGAGGGATTTTATATCTCTGTTCATGAGAGGTATTGGTCTATAGTTTTCTTATAACGTCTTTGGTTTTGGTATTAGGGCTATGCTGGTGTCATACAATGAGTGAAGATGTATTTCCTCTGGTTCTATTTTCTGAAAGAGATTGTAGAGAATTTGTATAATTTTATTCCTTTAAATGTGTTGTAGAATTCACCAGTGAACCTCTCAGGGTCTGGTATTTTCTGTTTTGAAAGGTTATTAATTTTTTATTTAATTTGTTTAACGGATATAGGCTTATTCATGTTGACTATTTCTTGGGTACATTTAGGTAAATATGTCTTTCAAGAAATTGGTTCATTTTGTCTGGACAAACAAATTTGCAGATGTAGAATTATTCATAATATGTCTTTATTATTCTTCCAACATTCCTGGAATCTGTAGTTACATCACCTCTTTCATTTATGATATTAGTAATTTGTATCCTCTTTCTTTGTTCTTAGTTGGCCTAGCTAGAGGCTTATATATTTTCTTTTTTTCAAAAAAAAAAAAAAGAAAGAAAAGAAAAGAAAACAGAGTTTGGAAGGGAGACAAGATGGTGGAAAAGTAGGAGGTGTTGTTTCAACCGGTCCCCTAAAGTGAGCTGATTATCTACCAAAGAACTCTGATCATCCATGAAATCAGCCTGAGATTAGAATTCTACACTTCTGGATCTCTTCAGGGGCAGAAGACACCAGTGGACAAGTAAGGCAGAGTGGGAACATTGGACTGATATTGAAAGATAAACAAAAGGGGGCAGGAGCCACCAGAAGTGACTTATTGGAAAGTAATACCCTCATACGAGAGTGCCCTGTGATTGGAGACCAGCATTAACTTGGAGTCTGGTTGAAAGCACTCAAAGAGACCAAATGATTTTAAGAGGAAATTGATGGAATCAGGTGGTTAGGGACTGGAGCTTAAGCCCATGGACCCAGGACAGCTACCACTTGTGCTGAGCCAGAGAGAGTGCAGTGAAGAAGCCAGGCCTTGGTCCCTGAGCTGCTGGCACATGTGAGACAGTCTGGGTGGCAGCGTGTGCGAGAAAGTCTAGTGTGGATGCCAGCTGGTGCTCTCTAGAGCCACAACCTTTTGCACTCTACACTCGCACTGTGTGACCAGGGTCTGAGTTACACTCTACACTCTCCCCTGAGAAAGAGTCCATGCAGGAGCTAGCCAGTGCTCTCTAGGACCGGGAGATTCTGAACATTCCCAGCATGGGCCAGCATGAAAATCTCAGTGTGCTATCTCTGGTTGGGACCTCTCTGGCAGTCTGGACCTGCCCAGATAGCCATGGCATAGACAGCCACAGGAAACCAGCTTTCTGAACTAGTACTTCTTGTGGTTTTGGATAAAAGCCTGAGACTGTGACTGGGGAAACCAAAGAGAATGAAGACACTTCAGTCCAAAACCTACGGGACACAACAAAGGCAGTCCTAAGGGGGAAATACATAGCCATCCAAGCCTCCCTCAAAAAAATGGAAAAATCCAGAATACAACAGCTATCTTTACCCCTTAAAGAACTGGAGAATCAAAAACAAATTCAGCCAGATCCACACACAGGAAGGGAAATAATCAAGATTAGAGCTGAGATCAATGAGAGAAATTAGAGATACAGTAGAATGCATCAATGAAACAAGACACTGGTTTTTTGAAAGAATCAATAAGATCTATAAACCATTGGCCAAACTAATCCAAAAGAAAAGAGAGAGAACCCAAGTTAATAAAATTATGAATGAAAAGGGAGAGATCATGACTAACACCAAGTAAATAGAAATAATCATCAGAAATTATTATCAACAGTTATATGCCATTAAGTTAAGCAAATGAGATGGAATAGATGCATTCCTGGAAACCTATAAACTTCCAAAACTGAATCAGGAAGAAACTGACAACCTGTAGAGACCAATATCTAGTAACGAGATTGAAGCAGTGATCAAAAACCTCCCAAAAAACAAGAGCTCAGGACCTGACAGATTCCCTGGAGAATTCTACCAAACATTCAAAGAAGAAATATTACCTATTCTGAAGCTGTTTCAAAAAAATAGAAACAGAAGGAAAACTTCCAGACTCTTTTTATGAAGTCAGCATTACCCTGATCCCAAAACTTGGCAAAGACCCTACCAAAAAGGAGAATTTCAGACCAATATCCCTAATGAATATGGATGCGATGATTCTCAACAAGATCCTAGCTAATAGGATCCAACAGTACATTAAAAAGATTATCCACCATGATGAGGTGGGATCTATCCCTGGGTTGCGAGGGTGGTTCAACATTCGCAAATGTGATAGAACAAATCAATAAGAGAAGAGAGAAGAACCACATGGTCCTCTCAATTGATGCAAAAAAAAAAAGCATTTGACAAAATCCAGCATCCATTCTTGATTAAAGCACTTTAAAGTATAGGGGTTGAGGGAACATTCCTCAACTTCATAAAATCTATCTATGAAAAACCAACAGCGAATATCATCCTCAATGGAAAAAAGCTGACAGCCTTCCCTTTGAGATCAGGAACACAAGGATGCCCACTCTCACCATTCTTATTCAACATAGTATTAGAAGTCCTAGCAACAGCAATCAGACAACAAAGAGAAATAAAAGGTATTCAAATTGGCAATGAAGAAGTCAAACTCTCTCTCTTTGCAGATGACATGATGCTTTATATGGAAAACCCAAAAGACTCCACCACCAAACTACTAGAACTCATACAGCAATTCAGTAATGTGACAGGATACAAAATCAATGTACAGAAATCAGTTGCTTTCTTATACACTAATAATGAAAATACAGAAAGGGAAATTAGAGAATACATTCCATTTATTATAGCACCAAGAGTCATAAGATACCTGAGAATAAACCTAACCAAAGAGGTAAGAGATCTGTACTTGAGGAACTACAGAACACTCATGAAAGAAATTGAAGAAGACACAGAAAGATGGAAGACCATCCCATGCTCATGGATCAGAAGAATAAACATTGTTAAAATGTATATACTGCCTAGAGCAATCTATACTTTCAATGCCATTCCGATCAAAATTCCACCAGTATTTTTCAAAGAGCTGGAGCAAATAATCCTAAAATTTGTATGGAATCAGAAAAGAATCCAAATTGCTAAGGAGAAAAACAAAAATGGAGGCATCATGTTGCCTGATTTCAAGCTTTACTACAAAGCTGTGATCACCAAGACAGCATGGTACTGGCATAAAAACAGACACATAGACCAGTGGAACAGAGTAGAGAGCTCGGATATGGACCCTCAACTCTATGGTCAAATAATCTTCAACAAAGCAGGAAAATGTATACAGTGGGGAAAAGACAGTCTCTTCAATAAATTTTGCTGGGAAAATTAAACATCTATGTGTAGAAGAATGAAACTTGACCATTCTCTTACACCATACACAATGATAAACTTGAAATGGATAAAAAACCTCAACGTGAGACAGGAATCCATCAGAATCCTAGAGGAGAACATAGTCAGTAACCTCTTCGACATCAGCCACAGCAACTTCTTTCAAGATATGTCTCCAAAGGCAAAGGAAACAAAAGCGAAAATGAATTTTTGGGACTTCATCAAGATCAAAAGCTTCTGCACAGCAAAGGAAACAGTCAACAAAACAAAGAGGCAACCCACGGAATGGGAGAAGAGATTTGCAAATGACAGTACAGACAAAAGGCTGATATGCAGGATCTATAAAGAACTTCTCAAACTCAACACACACAAAACAGATAATCATGTCAAAAAATGGGCAGAAGACATGAACAGACACTTCTCCAATGAAGACATACAAATGGCTAACAGACACATGAAAAAATA
>NW_019154105.1:47032953-47054793 GCF_002288905.1 Enhydra lutris kenyoni | reverse complement strand
TTCTCCAATGAAGACATACAAATGGCTAACAGACACATGAAAAAATATTCATCATCATTAACCATCAGGGAGATTCAAATCAAAACCACATTGAGATACCACCTTATACCAGTTAGAATGGTAAAAATTAACAAGACAGTAAATAATGTGTGTTGGAGGGGTTGTGAAGAAAGGGGAATCTTCTTACGCTGTTGGTGGAAATGCAAGTTGGTGCAGCCACTTTGGAAAAGAGTGTGGAAATTCCTTAAGAAATTAAAAATAGAGCTTCCCTATATGACCCTGCAATTGCACTACTGATTATTTACCCCAAAGAGAGAGATGTAGTGAAGACAAGGGCCATCTCTACCCCAATGTTCATAGCAGCAATGACCACAGTCGCCAAACTGTGGAAAGAACCAAGATGGTCTTCAGTGGACGAATGGATAAGGAAGATGTGCTCCATATACACTATGGAGTATTATGCCTCCATCAGAAAAGATAAATACCCAACTTTGTATCAACATGGACAGGACTGGAAGAGATTATGGTGAGTGAAATAAGTCAAGCAGAGAGAGTCAATTATCATATGGTTTTGCTTATTTGTCAAGCATAAAAAATAATATGGAGGACATGGGGAGGTGGAGAAGAGAAGGGATTTGAGAGAAATTGGAGGGGCAGATGAACCATGAGAGACTATGGACTCTGAAAAACAATCTGAGGGTTTTGGAGGGGCGAGGGGTGGGAGGCTGGGTGAGCCTGGTGGTGGGTGTTATGAAGGGCACGTATTACATGGAATACTGGGTGAGGTGCAAAAACAATGAATTCTGGAACACTGAAAAGAAATAAAAAAAAACCAGTTTGGTTTTATTGATTTACTATATTGATTAAACTTTTTAATTTCATAGGTTTTTACTCTAATTCTAATTCTTTCTTTGCTTTTGTTTACTTAGGACTTAACTTGCTTTTCTTTTACCAGTTTCCTAAAGTAAAAGCAGCTGTTGATTTTAGGTCATTCTTCTTTTTTAATATATGCATTCAGTGCTATACATTGTCCTCTAAGCACTCCTTTTGAAACACCGCACATATTTTGATATTTTTTTATTTACATTTAGTTCAATTTTTAAAAAAAATATGTCTTGAGACTTTATTCTTTGATCAATGTATTGTTTAAAAAGGTATTGTTTAGGGGCATCAGGATAGCATAGTCAGTTAGGTGTCCAAATCTTCATTTCCACTCAGGTCATGATCTCAGGGTTCTGAGATCAAGCCCCATGTCAGGCTCCATGCTTAGTGCTAAGTCTGCTTGGGATTCTCTCTCCTTCTCCCTCTTCCCCTCCTGCATGGGCCTTTATTCTCTTTCTCTCTCTCAAATAAATAAATCTTTAAAAAAAATAGGGTGTTGTTTAATCTTCCTATATTTGGGGATCTTAAATGATCTTTGTGTTATTTATTTCTCATTTTATCTGTTGTGTTCTGAAAGCAGACATAGTATGATTTCTATTCTTTTAAATTTGTTGACATGTGTTTTATGGCCCAGAATATAGTTTATCTCGGTGAATGTGCTATGTGATCTTAAGACAGATGTGTATTCTGCTGTTGCTAGTTGAAGTAGTCTTTAGAAGAATTATCATTATAAAAAATTCAATTACTACTGTTAGAACTTGGAGTTTAGTCTGCTGGCTGGCCAGTGAACTCCAAGTATAGGTAGGATATTACATGACCTGAGATTCTTCCTCTATCACCACAAGGGTCTCTGGACCAATGGGTGAAGATTGATAGTGATTCTTGCTACAAGTTAAAAAAAAAAATTGCTAGTTGTTGCTGGTATGTAGACATAAGGTTATTTATGTTGTTTTTATAATAGTAACATTTCGAAATTCATTGATTAATATTAATATTTTTATTTTGCAGATAAAACCATGTCATCTAAAATAATGAGTTTTATTTCACTTTCAAAACTCTTTAAACTTATTTTCTTTACTGTCTATTGCACTAACCAGATTTACCAGTAAAATGTAGAATATAGTCTTTACAGTAAATGCTCGAGCAAAAATGAACCATTTTTACTTCATCAAGATAAAAAACTTCTGAACAGCAAAGGAAACAATCAATAAAACTAAAAGGCAAACTTTGGAATGGGAGAAGATACTTGTAAGTGACATATCTGTTAAGGATTACTATCCAAAGTCTATAAAGAATTTATCAAACTCAACACCCAAAAAATGAATAATCCAGTGGAAAAAAATGGTCAGAAAACATGAACAGATATTTTTCCAAGGAAGACATCCGGATGGCTAACAGACACATGAAAAGATGCTCTACATCATTCATCTTCAGGGAAATACAAATCAAAACTACAATGAGATAACACCTCACACTTGTTAGAATGGCTAAAATTAACAACACAGGAACAACAGGTGTGGGCGAGAATGTGGGGAAAGGGAAATCCTTTTGATTTGATTTGATTTGATTCATTTGAAGTGTTGGTGGGAATGCAAACTGGTGCAGCCACTCTGGAGAACAGTATGGAGGTTCCTCAAAAAGTTAAGAATAGAACTACCCTATGACCCAGCAATTACATGAGTAGGTATTTACCCAAAGGATACAAAAATACTGATAGGGAGGGCTGCATGCACCCCAATGTTTATAGCAGCATTATCATTAATAGCCAAATTATGGAAAGAGCCCAAGTGTCCATTGACTGATAAATGGGTAAAGAAGAGGTGATACACACACACACACACACACACACACACACACACACACACAAGGATATTACTCAGCCATCACGAAGAATGAAATCTTACCATTTGCAATGACATGGATAGAGCTAGTGAGTATTATGCCAAGTGAAATAAGCCAGAGAAAGACAAATACCATATGATTTCATTCATATGTGGAACTAAATAAACAAATGAACATGGTGGGGGGTGGTAAGAGAGAAGCAAACCAGAAAACAAACACTTAATTATAGAACAAACTGATGGCTACAAGAGGGGAGGTGGGCAGAGGATGGGTTAAATAAGTGATGGGGATGAAGGAGGGTACATGTTATAATGAGCACTGAGTGTTGTATATAAGTGATGAATCACTAATTCTACAATTGAAACTAATATTACACTGCATGTTAACTAATCAGAATTTAAATAAAAACATGAAACAAACAAAAAAATATAAATATTTTACCACATCAGGGATTTATTTTTGCCACAGGCCTTTTGTAGATATTCTTTTATTCAGATAGAAGATTTTGTTTTATCTCATTACTAATTTCCTAATAATTTTTGCAATCTTTTTATAGTTGTAGTAGTGATATTTTTAAGCACATAGGATTCTATGTATTGTCTAATTTTTTCCTGCATCTGTCAAAATTATCATCTGCTATTTATTTTTTATCTTAACGTGGTAATAAAATACATTGATATTTTGATTGCAGACAAAAATTCCAATTTATTAATAAATCTATTTAGTCATGATGCATTATTTCAATATATTACCTTTTAATATATTTCAGTATACTTTCATATAATGTCTAGTGTATTATATCTTTTTTAAAACTTGGAGGAATATGCTGTTGAAGCCATCAAGGTTTGAATGTGTGATTCTATTTATATGATATTCTGGAAAAAACATAACTATAAGGAAATAAATTATATTATTCATTGCCAAGGACAGAAAATGAAGAATAGGATTGACTGGAGACAAGAGGGATTTTGTTGTAATGATGGAAATAATCTGTATCTTGATTGACATAGTGGTTATTTGGCTGTATAGATTTAGTCAGAACTGTATGATCTACACTTAAAAAATGAATTTTACTCTGGAAATTTTCATCACTACATGTGATTTATGAAATAATTTAGTGTGCAATTATGCCTCAATATTTTACTTCAAATAATTTTAAAAATCATATTCAACCTGAAGAGAAGTCATGTAGAAAGCAGTGTTTAGAAATGCTGGAATTGAAGTAAAAAAAAAAATGAGGTTTAATCTCAACTATGCTTATCAGCTATATGATCTTAGGTGAGTCATTTCATTTTCCCCAGCCATCTCATTTGTTAAAGGAAACATATCTATACCACGAATCTTTCATAAGAACACCATTAAATACTATTGGAAAATATAAAGGACAAAACAGCAATATAGCAAATACCCATCAAACTTAAATATGGCATGTTGCTAACTATCTTCTTAACTTGGAGAAGGATACTAAAAACTCTTCAATGAGATGACCTTTAACTTTGTAATGGGCTTACATATAAAAGAAGAAACTCTGTTTTTTGTTTGTCTCAATTAGTCGGATTGAAATTATAAAATGGAATATGACTGGTTCGTTTAAGAAGAATTTCTGAAGACTAATTAAGTAGAGCCTATATTCTTTCATTATTTTCATTCAAGACATATAAGCTATTTGCCCAGCACCTAACTTATTCTATTATGTGAGTAACTTGATCTATGTAAAGTTTGAATAGAAGGGCATTGAACATTTCCACTTTAGAAGCCAATCTAGCCAAATCCTTGCTCTTCTGTCCATCCTACAACCACAATGATAACATGTAGATCGACCTTGGATATAGACTTGCAACCAAGCCTTCAGGGTTTTCTGATTTTCTGCTAATTATCCAATCCTTTTATTGATTTCAAGTGCCAATAATATTCTTCCACTAAATATTCTCCTTTTATTTTTATACTGGCAAGTGTTAATTTATATTGCCTACTATAATAACCTTGATATATACTACAGTGAACAAATCTCATTGCCACCAAGGAGATTACTATTTAGGTTGATTGGAACCTAAAGTAAGTTTTTGTTATTTGTGATAATACATCACAAATTATAATTGATGACCATTTGTCAAGTAAGCGAATCTATTGAAAGAAAAACGAATGAAAGGGACTTCTACTCTATCGTGATGATGTTAAAAAATCAGACGTAACCCCATGTCTTAAAAACAAAACAAACCAAATTATAAAATAGATGAAATAATAGTTTTTTGATATTGAACAGCAAGCCATAGAAGACAGTGATCCCTGCAAAAAGGAGAACAAATGAAGTGAGCTCTGCATGTACCCAATGTGAGAGTATAGGAAGGGCATACCCACATAGAACACACAAACCTCCTTTGTGTAAAGGTGAGAGTGTCTGAATTTGTGGAGTTGTCTAGAATTAATGGAGCAGAGTGCCAGAAAGAGAGCTGCACACAAAGAAGAGCAAAGAACCAAAGAGAGTTCCTCTCAAGTCTTCACCTGAATATTATTAAGTGCCAGTATTATGAGAAAACTCCCTGAAACCAGGGAAGGGTATATAGGAAGAATGAGGCACAAAAATCATACAGGGCAGGAACAATTTGTGTTCCAGCCAGAGGAGAGAGACCTAAAAGGGGCAGTGGTAGAGATTTCAGAAGGGAACTGCTTTAGTGTTTGGACATAAATCACTCTTCGTTAAATGCTACTTTGGAACTGCCTAAGAAAGCCTAAAAGCAAGCTTGGAAATAATGGATCAATTTATCCCCAACTAACTGCATCATGGAATGAAGAAACCTCAAAATATTTAAGGAAATAGACATACACACCTCCAACACCAAAAACATAAACTTCTCAGTTGCATTCAACAAAATTAACAAGCGTGAAAAATATGAAAACATGACCCACGAAAAGAAGAAAAATCAGTCAATAGAAGTAGAACTAGACTTGACACAAATAATAGAATTTCAAATAGAAATGATAAAAAAGCAATTATAAATCTATTCCATATGTTCAAGTAAATAGAGGAAAGCATGAGCATGTTAAGGGAAGAAGCAACATATATAAAAAGATCCAGATCAAACTACTAGAGATGAAAAATAAAATATCCTAGTAGCAAGAGGAGATTATAGACACTGCACAATATCATTGAATTTGAAGACATAGAAACAGTATCTACAAAATGGACAAGAGGGGGGAAAAAGACAAAAAATAAAATATACAGAATCAGTAAGCTGTAACAAAATATTAAACAACCTAGTGTACTTAAATTTAGAGACTCACATAATTGTACAAGTCAGCTGGTTGGTAAGTTAAGGGTTGTTTGGTCTAGAATTATTTCAGTTAAGATGATCCTTCTCTACATGATCTCTCATTTTCCAGCAGGATAGCCCAGGCTTGCTCAATGATGGTGGCATAGACCCAAGAAAATGAACAGAAATGTGCAATATCTCTTAATGGATTTGGTCTAAGAGCACTGTCATTTCAGCTTTGTTATTTTTGCCAAAGCAAGTCCAAGGTCAGCCTGGATTCAATGAGGTGGGGAAATGGACTCCAGCTTTTGATGGCTTCATATTGCAGGAGATGTTGGCACAACAAGGGAAGAGTGAGGGCACTTTTTTTTTTTTAACAATCTATCCATCATATATGTTTTAATAATTATAACCAAAGTTATGCTGAGTGGTACTTTGCAGTCTCAATATTATTCCCTAACTTCTGTTTCAGGCAATAAATAGGTGGCTCACACATAAAGAGAAGACTTGGTCTCAGTAATACATCCGTTTTCTGAGAATTTATCCTGTGGATACATTTCTACTTTGACTGGACATACTTCTTTCCATATTTTTCCTAATATTTCATAACCCTATCTACTTCAAATACAGTTGGACCCTGAGATACTTTCTAATTTTTAAACATCTAGTTATATTTTAAGCCCAAATTGTATCTCTCAAACAGTCATGAAGCCAATATTTGATTTGGGAATAATTAGAAGACATTCTACTTTCATTTCTAAGCAAAAGCACTTTGGGCATAAGATACTATAGAAACAAATTGCCTGAATGATACACAACAATCTGATGTAATACCACAGTGAGCTAATAGTTGTGACTCAAATCCCTAAATGCCAAACCCTCTAGGCTTGCTTTGAAAGGCTCCGTATATGCTACTATTCATATGCTCTACAAAGATAAAATAGAAGAGCCCAAGAGTTTGCTATATTTATATAATTTATTCTCTTTATCTAAAAATAAAGTGAGTTAGAAAAAGAGTCTGAACGTTTGGAAGAAAATAACACATTTAAAGACTTAATTGGTTCTTTATTAGGAAATGATTTTCAGCGAGTTGGTATAATATTTCTTCATTGAATAATCTAAAATGGAGAGAACTGACAATCCACAAATGGTGAATAATTTGCCAGTGTGGGAGAATTAGCAAAGAGATATTTTAATTATTATTTTAACATCAACAACTTATTATTTAGCTTTAAAATATTTGTGTTACAAATATCTCACTCTAACTGCACCTAACGAACTAATTTACCTAGACTCACATTTCCAACTGCTATGTGTAGGGTGTAGTGGACATTCATCTGTTTAGCTACCTTTTACCTTTGAATACCCTCTCTATTTTGTAATTGTCCAGTTTGTGAATCTTATCTCCCCAAGGCAGAAAACAGAAAACTTGCATTGCCAGGCTCCTGCAGAGCTGGGATTCATGCATATAACTTGGGTTTTACCACCAGATGAACTAACAAAACAGATTCAACAGAGAGTAATAGGAGAGAATAAATCTTCTAAAGAATGTATTATAAAATCCATCTGGTTCTTCAAGGGAGACGATAGTGGAGGTTTTGGCTTTGAATTTTGATTGTAGGTGCCTAGAAACAGTGACATATGTTGTGATTAGAAAACCCCCCTTGTGCTTGGTTGGTCAGCCAGTTAAAGTACAGCATGCCCTGTTAAATTTGAATTTCATCTAAATAATAATTTCTTATATAAGTATGCCCCAAATATTGTTAATTTTCCTTCAAAAAAAAGAAGTAGCTGTTGTTTTATCTGAAATTCAGTTTTAGTGCTTTTATTTTAATTTGCTAAATCTGGCAGCCTATTGTTTGGGCACATCGACTGCTTAGACTCTGAGTGGATTTATACCTCTTTTTGAGACTCTGAGCTTCATAAAATAACTTTAGAAAATCGCTTTTGGCTACCTAGAGTTTTACTTAGTAAATAAAGTTGTGATGACAACGACTCGATATAGTGTAGAAGGTACCTAAATAGTTGTAGGAATAGGAATACTTCAGAATAAACTTTGCATGCACAACCTACTTGTCATTTCCCAGAGGGCAAACGAAATGCCCCCTTCCTCAAGGCAGTGGGAATTAACACTTTTCAGTGAGGGTTAGCATCATTGAGGAAAGGCTGGAATTGGTGTCCTTTGTAAGCCAAAGATACAGTTGGTAGGTGATGCCTTGAAATTGACTTTATGATTTTAATGGGGATGATGAACTTTCAGGTGGCAGAGGGCTCCGTCATTGTGGCTCTGAAATGTACTTGTGTAATTATACCCACCTGGCCACCATTAGTGTTCAGCGCTACAAAGTAGGTGTAGTTATGCAAATAGGTTTCAGAACCAGGATGGCAAGCACAATGACCTGATCCGCAGTGATCCTTGGCTGTGACTAATAGCATTCATACTTAGCACCAAAGGAAACGGAACATAAAAATAAATCTCTAAGAATTTTTCTTTTATGCAAAGAGGCCTAACTAGTCTCATTATCTAAGAGTCAGAGATTCTTGAGAATTTCTAAAAGGCAGTATGGAAAAGGGCAGTTTGAATAACCTTGATGAAAGTATCTTAAACAATGCTGCAAAAACATTCTATGAACCTTCCAGCTGGCTTTCTTCAAAGAAACCTATAACTGGGGTAATTGTGCCAAGAGAAGAGCCAAGTACATGGAATATTCAGTTAGTGACATTGATTCTGAACTAACACCAATTCCTGGTTTAATTGTGCAAAACTGTAATTTATAGGTTTTGGAGGATCAGTTGGTATATGGAGTTCGGCCCAAGTGTCCCTCCAAATGGTCCAATTGGTCTATGAATATATTCTGTGGTTAGATCTCAATCTCTAACTTATGGTTAGAAGAAATATAATCAGCAGTTGACTGTAAACACATTAGCTCTTTGACTTATGAGATGGTATAAGCAACTATATGGAGTTTCTGGAGTGTTTCATACCAAGATAGCAAACCAAAATCAAGACTGTATACTTGATAAAATGTAAAGATTGGTACTAAGTCAAACATTTAAAAGGTGCACTATTTATGATTCTGTACGCATTCAAGCCTTCATAACTCTGGGATTTGCTAGTTTTTACTACCCAATGACACAACACAATTCCATTTAATTGACAGCTAAAATGTATGCCTAGTTATTTCAGACTTCCTGCTACTGGAATAAAGAGAGAAACAAAGATTATTGCGTTGACTGGGTAATTGATTTTGATTGTCAAAGGTATATAGACTTTTTGGTAACCTGATCTCGGAAAAAACATTAGAAATAAACCCAGAGGATCTTCTGAGATACCTTTGAGGAGTCCCATGACTTTTGAAAAAGTTAATGGATAGTAAGAACTTCACAATAAATGTAAAATAACCAAGGAATCCCTTAGGAAATTTATTTTGAGTCACCATTCCAGGTAAATAACATTGACCTACTGAGCTACTAGCTGAGGGCAAAGTGAACATGAGGTATATGTTGAAAAAAGTAGTCTTTATACCAACTATGATCTTTTAATCAGTTGCAGAAATAAAGAATGTGGTATCTATCTTATTACCTATCTGTTATTATCTATCTACTGGTCAATCTATCTAATCTGTCTATATCTCTTTCCATCTCCCTATTCATTTATCTAAATGTTTCATCTACCCCCTTTATTTCCCCTTCTGTTTTATATAGTATCTATATTGAGTAGTATTGCACAGAGGTTAACTTTAGTTTGCCTGTAAGTTAAAAAACATCAAGACTTAGTTTTGACAGCTCTGTAGAAGGAATGGATATGATTCAGAAATCTTAGGCTCAGAATCTTAGATTTAGCGACTGAATTCACTTCTTTATAAGAAATGGTGATCACTTTTTATTTGTATGAAGAGTAGTGGTGTTATGTTTGTCTGAGACCATGCTGTTGTTTGGAAGTTTAAATAGGGAAGAAGTGTGCATAGTGCACATATTAAATAATGTTTGGGCAATATTAAGACCAGGGCACTAATGAATGTTTGTGATTTGCAGTGGTCTAACATCTGTAAACACCTTGTCTATATTTGGAAATAATCCTCATTTTGAACCTTGCCTTGTGGAGTTATAAGTCAGGAAGTTTTTTCCTAACAAGGGATTTTTCCTAAATCCCTTGCAGATCAGATACACAGTAGTGATTCATGTTCTGCTAGTCAGGTGTATTTAAGATTTTCAGTAAGTAAAGTGAAATGATGGTCACATGAGAGTTAATAATTGTTATTTTAGAAATGTCCTGATGAATATACCTGATTCTTTGTAGAAGGCAGGGACATACTCTGCTCATTCATAAGCATTATTGTTACCAAATGAGAGTGGTTAAAGGGTGTCTAAAGAGAAACTTGACAAAGATATTGGCTATCAATCCTGACTCTGTAGGACTTCAACATCTAGAATGTCCATAAATGTAGGTCCCATAAGCAAATAAGAATTTTCCAGCAAATTTCTTTTATACTATTGTGGCATGTGGGTGTCTCAATTGGTTAAGTTGGTCTGACGTCAGCTCAGGTCATGTTCTCAGAGTCCTGGGATCTGGCTTGCTTCAGGATCCATGCTCAGTGGGGAGTCTGCTTGTCCCCCACCCTCTCCCTCTGCCTCTCCCAGAGCTTGTGCTCTCTTTATCTCAAATAAATAAATAAAATCTTTTTAAAAAAATCTTCCAGTCCTGCTCAAAAGTAAACAATCATTGCAAAATTTGTATCTAGACTACTTGCATAGTGCAGAGCTACTATGTAATCTGAGTATGAAGTCTATCTCTGAAATTAATTATTCTGTAAAGTATGCCTTTGTAAATTCAAATAAAAATCAACATTTACTTTAAGATATATAACATTAACATCACACTTAGGTCCTATATTATTGGTAGAGTCAATTAACACTAAAACATTTTTTTATTTTTTTAAAGATTGTTTATTTGAGAGAGAGAGACAGAAAGAGTGCAAGCAGGGGAGAGGGAGAAGGAGGAACAGATTCCCTGCTGAGCTGGGAGCCCAACATGGGGCTCTATCCCAGGACCTGGAGATCATGACCTGAACCAAAGGCAGATGCTTAATCATCTGAACCACCAGGTGCCCCAAACACTAAAACTTCAATTAAAAAATGCAAGATATATGGGGCACCTGGCTGGCTCAGCAGGTGAAGGCCTCTGCCTTTGGCTCAGGTCATGATCTCAGGGTCCTAGGTTCGAGCCCTGCATCGGGCTCTCTGCTGGGCAGGGATCCTGCTTCCTCCTCTTTCTCTGCCTGCCTGCCTCTCTGCCTACTTGTGATCTCTGTCTGTCAAATAAATAAATAAAATCTTTTTTTAAAAATGCAAGATATATAATTTTTTTCTTGGTAATCAAGCAGTTGGTTTGTTGAGCTCCAGGTCGAGAAATGTATTTTCTCTGCTCAATGTCCTCTTGATAAAGGCATAGAAGTTTCTTGAAACTAGAAGACATTTTACAAATAATTTAGAAAAGAATAAATAAAATATTTTCATACATATATTAAAACCAAAATAAATACTTCTTGGTTAAAGATGAATTGTACATACTTAAAATTTATTAGTCTGTGCTTTGAAAAAAAAAGATTAAATTTAAACCAAATAAATATGATTTTTAAGTTATTCAACTCACTTCTCTTGAAAAGTTAGTTGTGAAATACTTCACTCCTTTACCAATGTATTTATTGAACAGTATACTGTAAACCTATCCCAGGTATTCATAAAGGTTGTTGACTTTATAAATTGTTCCCATGGATGTTACAGTGAATCTTCAGTGTACTATATATAGTTGCACATCTATTAGAGGGATTGAGGAGGAATATAGTAGTTTGTTGGTCAGTAATATTTTAAATTTACCTCTAAAATTTAAGTATATGGTTGCTTGAGATGCTTTGATTTCACAAGTTTCATGCATTTATAACCCCCAAGCATTCTCTATGTGTAAGATTTACTTACTCTGCCTGGTCAGAAACAACACTTGTCAGTATGTGCTATTATTTTTGATGAAGACAATAATACAAATGCTTACATTTGAGTGAGCATCATTCCTATCCCTGATAAATTCCAGAGCTCCTGGTTATTAGACCCTTTAGGACTTCCCAGGATTCCCATTTTCCAGGCCAAATTGCAAAGGAAACTCATAAAAATGGAAATTCATAAGAGAAATAACATCATGCCGCCAGTGTTCAATAGGGAAAAATTGCTTGGCCAGCAGTCGAAACAGAGGAATCAGCTTTTACAATATTTTATGTGTACTATCCCCATCAATTTATATGGAGGACAGCTAGAGGAAAAAAAAAATCAGCCACTATAGCAGAGATGCAGGAGTCTAAACATTTTTAAACGACCGAATTGACTTTAAAAGTGAATTGAAGGACTTTAAATGGGGGCTTATTTCGCTAATATTTTAGGATATTTTAATTAAATTAAGGTGGCCCAGGTTTGAAATCTTCCCTACGGATCCAAATTGGACACAGATAGCTCGTCAAGCTGACACTCTCTGATTCTTTTTCATTAATGAAAGCCTGTATATATGCTTTAACTGTGATCTGATACTCCTTCTGGAAAAGTGCAATTAGGAGGGCAAAGTAGCATATTTAGTGCTTAAAGGTCTGCCATGTGAAAGGGTGACTTAATATTTCCTGAATGACTCTAGAGAACAGATCCAGGACCAATAAATTGCACTGAGAGGGCAATCATGTTTGGCTTAATATGGAAGATATACCCTTGGAATTGCTCATTAGCTGGAATAATGTGCCTTTCAAGGTTATAAGCTCCCTGTCAAAAAAAATGCTTAATGTGTGTTAAATTTTTGTATATTTGAATTATGTGGGGACTGCACAACTTTGTTCAGGTTGAAATTTCAAAGATCTACTTTATATTTGGCAGGATTACGCTAAATATCTGCATTTACAAAGGATGTCAGAAAACATTCTGATTTCGTAAGCATCAAATGTTCTTCTATTTACAGTATTAAGAAGATTAGTTTTAATGCAATGTTCTTGAATTTATACCGAACAGGGACACAAATTTGGGTAACAGGTTAAGTTACTTTCATGTAGTAACCTCATTTATAATTAGGGCAAGATGGAAGCCAACACATTAAAGAAATTGTATTTATATGGTATCCCAGGTATTCCCGATTAGGGTGTGCTTGCACACATCTACACATACTGAACTTTTACGTTTACTGCAAACAATTTGTCATGTAGACCTTTAAGGAGATGGGCTGAGATAGGCTAAAAGTAATAAATGGAATGATAATAAGGAAATTTTTCCCTTGGACTTCAGTATCTTTTTTTTTTTTTCCTTCAATAAGAAGTTAATCCCTTAGAGCTCAATTTCTCCTTTAACTTGGTGATTCTTTGATATCTTAGAACTGGATTCCATTTCTATGTGACTCTTCGTAGAGTTGTGTAAGATGAGAGAAGGATACATTTGATTTGTCCGTGAACTGGTTTTCATCAAAAGAGAATGACCATTGATGCATTTACTAAAAAAGCCAGAAGAAACTTTGATCAGAAGACCAAAGAACTAGGAAAGATTAAGTGTAGACAGACTTGCCTCTGGAGGCAAAATTCTGACAGAAACAGCAGAATTCTCACGCTATTGTAGATACTTCACCCTGATCAAGTTATTCATTTTTTTGTGTGTCAAAATCAGTAAAGACAGAAAAAGGAAAAACTAGATATGGTTAGATGTCTTTTTGATAAATCTAAGTGAAATCAAAGGCAGTGATACTGGCCTGTTCATCAGGGAGTACAATGTAAGAATTGGAGGCATTAAGACTATTTGTGACTTGTTCCTATTTCTATCATTTGCAATCATTTCTTATTTTAAAACAAATTATCGGTGATTTTGTAAAATGTAAAATTTGACTTTGTAACTTCACAGTGACACATGATTCACATTAACAAATGTGGCATTGAATTGTTTACTTAGGACAGAACTTACTGAAGGATGAAAAGAATGTCTTTTGGGGTGGTAGAACTTGATAGATAGTACAATATTTATTTCTTTATTTACTTGTTTACTTATTTACCAAATACTTCTTTTTTTAAAGATTTATTTATTTATTTTAGAGAGAGCGCGTGCACACAACAGGGAGGGGCAGAAGGAGAGGGAAAAAGAGAGTCTTAAGCAGACTCCTCACTGAGTACACAGTCTGTCTCAGGGCTCGATTCCATGACCCTGAGATCCTGGCCTGAACCAAGACCAAGAGTCGGATGCCTAATTGAATACATCACCCAGGTACCCCTAACAAATACTTCTATAGAATATACTCTGTACCACATTTTTCAACTTGCCTTTTCAAAGATAGTGCATATAATAATCCTACATCTTTGTGAGGTAGGCATGATATTTAGTCCCTTTACAATCGAGAAAACAAAGGCACAAAATAGTTAAGTAACTTGTTCATATTCACAGGCCAAGCTGGGGTTCGAACTCAAGCATCTTGATGCTAAAGTTTTACCTCCCACCACTATACTGTGTTCTTTAATGATACACAAGCATACCTTGAATTGACTGAAGCCCATTAAAAATCCAAAATAAAATTTGCTCACCACCATTAGTTACAGAAATTTTGGACTAACTCACAAATTCATATGTTGAAGTCCCAACCCCCAAGACTTCAGAATATGACTGTATTTGGAGGCAGGATCTTTAAAGATGTGATTAAGTTAAAATGAGGTCATTAGAGGGGCCCCTAATCAAATCTGACTAGATACACAATGAGACATTAGGGACGAGTACACCCTAATAAGACCATGTGAGGACACAGTCAAGAAGATGCCATCTGCAAGCCAAGGAGAGAGGCCTCAGAAGAAACCAGACCTAACAATATTTTGACATTGGGCTTCCAGTCTCCAGAACTATGAGGACATAAATTCTATTGTGTAAGCCATCCAGTATTAATATTTTGTTTTGCAGCCCTAGTACAATAAGAAAATGTGCAAAAAATACAGTAACCAATGCATATTACTTGATAAAAATCTAATGGGAAACTTCAGTATAAAAATTAAGTGAAATAAAAGTTAAACATTTATCTTCAGCTTCTCTACATATATTAAATATACTTTTAACTTCCTTGAATTAATGTATCTGCTTTTTAATTTACTATAAGTGCATAAAATGAGTACATTATAAACCGTGTCTCGAACTGAATTTGGTAACTGAAAGTGGTTATCTATGTTGGGGGTGTGGGGCACAATTCATCCCATAACACAGCTTATTTATGCTCAAGGGCTATTAGATTCCGCTTGCTGATAATGCAAATGAGAAAGAAGACATGAATCAGGGTTTTCAAGATGCTTACAATGTAAGATAAATGCATATTATGTATGAATCCCATATTAGTAGTCTAAATGTACTTGTAAGGCACCTCAGGACATATGTGGTTTTGGGCCATTCTTTCAGCTATGAATGATAACTGCTCATAGGTTAGGGGAAATTATTTGTCACATTGATGTGTGGCCACTGAAATCTATAGGAAATTAAAGAAGAAGAGGTTTTGTTTTAATTTTTTTAAAGATTTTATTTATTTATTTGATAGAGAGAGCACAAGCAGGTGGAGAGGCAGAGAGAGGGAGAGGGAGAAGTAGACTCCCCGCTGAGCAGAGAGCCCCATGCAGGGCTGGATCCTAGGACCTATCATGACCCTGGCCCAAGACAGACACCCAATCAATTGAGCCACCCAGGTGCCCCAAGATTTTAGCTATATGTATAAAGAATTACTCAGGTGATAAAGTACTAGAAGAATTACCAGAGAAGTTGCGGAATTTCCATCTTAGTTTTTCAAGATCACAGATCTACCCAGGAGACTTTATATGTTTATGACATCTACAGATTATCTCTACTACATCCTCTTCTAGATGCTCTGAGCATTTGATTATATGAATATTTAGGTCCACTGGCAGCACTCCAGATTTGGGCATTATCAAGTTAGCGTTTGATTAATGCAAAACTAGAGCAGCTAATATGCTATTCGAATTTCTTCTGATCCATTCTATTTTCCATATTGTCACTAAAATAAATGTTCAGTGACCTGCTTTGGAAATTCCAAAGACTCACATTTTCCATGACTGGGGCTAAACTCTACCAGACATTCAGTTGTCTTTGTCATGTGTTTCTACTTTATTGTATCTCCTATTGACTAAAAATCTGATGACAGCTTCCATCAAACCAGCAACTTCACTTTTCCTAAAGCAAATCACATTAGTCTGTCTTTTGTGTTTCTTTTCCAACCACTCCTGTACATTTTAATGCATTCCATACTGCCTACTCCTGTTCTACTTACCTTTTATGATACACTGCAAACAATATTTGCTTTAGGACATTTTCTGGATTGCATTGCTATATGGACATATCTTCCTTATAGATCTCCTTATATTTTGTTGCACAAATTAACACTTATTTTACAGTATCTTTTTAAATTAATAACTCCTCTTATCATCTTTGTATCATTAAGAGTCTTGAAAGCTTAGGAAAATATAATTTAAAGTCACACAGACAAGAATTTTAATACTATCCCTGTCAACGATGAGTAATTTGGTGATATGAACTTCATATCTCTGAAACCCAGTGCCTGCATAGTTATAATTTAGAGAATGATACCTGGTTCATATGGCTGATTGAATATATGGGATCATGCAATGCGTGACATGTGATAGTGTCCTTCCCTGTTCTGTTTCTCCATCTCTTTGAATCCCTTCCATTCCGCAATATTTACTTTCATTTAATGTTTTTTGTTTGTTTGTTTTAGCAAGCACGTAGCAGACACTCTAAACCTCTTTTCTTTGATATCCTGTTTGTATCAGTCAGATCAAATCTGGAAAATATTCTTAGTGTTTAAATTAAATAAGAAAGAGATTTGATATAGGAGATTTGTTTAAAAGTGTTAGAAATTAGATGGGCTGGAGGAACAAAAAGGAAGTGGTGTTCCCTGGAGCATTCTAAGAGCAAGAAGCTGTTTCTATCCACTAAGCATGCAAGAGTAAATGAGAAAAAGGCAGTGCTCTTGGTGGATCACAAACTGTAGGAGACACAGGCTGAAAGTGGACAGAGAAAGTGGTGTTCCTGGTAAACTAAGACCCCACATTTCTTCTGATGGTAAAGGAGCCTAGGAGCCAAAACAGCTGATGCAGTTGCCAGAAATTAAAAAAAAAAATGTATTATCTTTTGGCTATCTTCTGATTTCATGCAAGTACCTCCAATAGGCAGTAGTTAATCAGAACTCAGCTGGAAGGGATAAGGTAATATAAAATTTTCAGGATTTCAGTCTGGCAGGCATAGGACATTGTTCACCAGTTTGTTAAGGCTACCCTATAGTAACAAATAATCCCAGGGTATCAGGGGTTTACAACATTGTATATTTCTGTCTGTAGAATGTTAGCAGCTTTGGTGTGGTTGAGGCTTGGGGATGTGTTTTCTATTTCAGGCTGCAGGAGTAACTTGTATTTGTTGGATACCATTCTTGGTACAGGGTAAAACAGTAAGATTGCTTGTGGGAACATATAATGGCCTTTAAAATATCTGCTTTGAAATGATCTTTGTCATTTAAACTTATAACTCACTGGTCAACCATATCAAGTCTCACAATGTGGCTATAAATTTGATCCTGCCCAAAGGGAGTCACTGAAATGCACATAATATGCAAAAAATGTTAGCTCCTCTTATAGATAAATAGAGGAGAGCATATTTGGAAATGACAGCTCTGTGTCCACAAATACTTACTTGCCTTCTTTTTCCCCTTTTCTTGAAAAAGTGCATGTAAAACTTGTCCTCCAGAAAGATAGTCTAAAAGCCCCATTCCATCTCGGCAATGGGCAGAAAACACAAAGTCTTTTAATAGTCTCTATATCAACTATATCTTGATTAAGAAACAAAATTAAAAAAAAAAAAACCTAAGATTTGTCCCCCACACACTTTAAATATATTGATAAAACAGAGAGAAAATGACAATAATGATTATTCCTATTCCTATTCAGAAACAGGAACAGAGGCATATAGCAGTTATATCTATAGAAATTATAAAAACTCGGGGCACCTGGGTGGCTGTTGGTTGAGTGTCCAATTCCTGATTTCAGCTCAGGTCATTGTCTTAGGGTTGTGAGATCAAGCCCTGGTCAGGCTCCATGCTCAGTGGGGAGTCTGGCTGAGAATCTCTATTCCCTCTACTCTACCCCTTTGTGCTCATTCTCTCTCTCTCCCTTTCTCTTTCAAATAAAGAAACAAATCTTATAAACAAAAAAGAAAATATAAAAACTTGATCCTTATACGGCACATAATCTTTTGACTAGGGAGTGTTTCTTGATGAGGCCTTAGTTTCAGTGCAGGAGAATGGCCTTCCCTTGGTTCTGAGCTCTTGACTCTACTCTCTGAGAAGTGGTTTCTTTAAGATTAAAGGTTATTTCTTCATAATTATAGGTTATTATTTAAGACCTGAGAGATTTTCTTCAGCTTTCATTCTGCCCTAGAGACTTGGTAGCCCACAGGTTATTTTACATCTTGAGCAGTTCTTAAATGTTTTAATTCAGGCTGGTCACTTTTTTTTTGGAAGTGTAATTCACTCAACAATTTTATTGGCTTTATGGTATATATGTGATTCCAATTTGGCTAATTGTTCAAATAACTTGACGCCTAATTTTTTAAAGGAATGATTCTCTCTCTAAAATAAGATATAGAATATTTGCCTTTATCAATCTTGGAGAAAACCAAACCTTCAGCCTCTTTACTCTGAGATATTTTGCCATTCAAAAGAATTTAAAGGATGAATTAAGACTTGTTTTTTCTCTCATTTTGCCTTCTCTTCTCTTCTCTTCTCCCCTCCCCTCCCCTCCCCTCCCCTCCCCTCCCCTCCTCTTCTCTTGTCTTGTCTTGTCTTGTCTTGTCTTGTCTTCTCTTCTCTTCTCTTCTCTTCTCTTCTCTTCTCTTCTCTTCTCTTCTCCTTATTTCTTTTTTTTTAAACAAAGTCACCGACAACCACATCCTGGATTTGGTCTTTTCCTTGTGACTGAAAATTTATCTTTTACCTATTTCTTCTCTCACTTTGCTAGTGCTGGAATTTCTGAATCCTCTACTTTTCCCCCTCTTACCAACCAGCCAACTCTTTTCTAAGTTAGTCTGTTTCTTCTAGTAACTTGTCAAATATACCTGATAACAACTAAGTCTTATCCATAACATGACTTATTCCAAACTCTTTAACAAAAACTCATTCAGCACAATAACTGACTTAATTGTCACAGGTAGAATTTCTACCTGAAGTTAAAAAAAAAAATTTTTTTTTTTTTTTTGCTTTTTTTCTAACATGGTATGACTGTTTTTCAGACATGCAGTAACAGTTTTGGCCTTATCTTGTCCCTAATAGCATAAGCTGCTGCCACAGAGTTTAGGCTTATCTTATGAAAGCATCCCATTTACAGTATCAACTTTACTAGCTATGCTTCATTTACAACCCACCAATCTCCATGACTTATATATATATACTGGTGTGTTTCTCACTGTTATTGCATGCTATCAGGCATGAATTTCATGAGCCTTGGTTTCATATTTTTCCTCATTCTGGAACTTGATACAAAAGAACAGGCCCTATTTGAGACATACTATTCTCATGGTAGAGAGAAAATGTAAGAGAGCTAGCAGAAATACAAAATAGCTAGTTAAACTTCCACTTGGAATGGAGTTGCATCATTTTTGTCCACATTTCATTGACTAAAGAAAGTCAAATGGCTATACCTGAAAAGGCAGTCATAAATTATGCTCTTCTTACAGCGAGGCCCCAGAAGTCACATGGTGAAGGAAGCATATTTCTCTTACGAAGAAGGGTATATAAAATTTTTAGAACAAAACTGCAAAGTTGTATAAGACCATACTATAGAAAGGGGTTTGAGGGCCTGAATACCAACAGACAATAACCAGCACTGGATTTTTAAAATTTTGTATCAAAATTAAATCTTACCAATGCTGATTGTTCTGCAGACTTCTGTGAAACTCCATGTGATTTTGTAATTGGAAAACATTTGGGAAATCAATTTTTCAGTGAGTAGTTTAATGTGTAAGTTCATTTGAGTGAGGTCTTGGTCAAGTGGCAGTCGGTTGAATGAACTGGAAAAGATCACAGAATAGTCTTTGGCTCAAGCCAATTTATTTTATTTTACTGCTTCCATCCCTGGGTTCATAAATATTCATGACGTTTGAACGTGAAAAGGAAATAGGTTCTGCAGAGCTAGTGTTATAAAGTAAATACTTCCTGCCATTTTTTTTTCAAATGAAAACAGACAAAGATGTGATTGTGTTTAGATTCATGCCAGTTACTTACACAGAGAAAAAGAACAAAATGTAAGGTTACACTACACTTAAGGTTAAAAAACAAGGGAAAAATTACTTCTCTACTGTGTTTGTTCTGAGTCACTATCATCCAAATTTCCATATCAAGATTGAGTGAAGATTTTTCACTGGGTTAATGTGGCAGATTCTATTTAATGGGAGGTGTTCTTCAAGGACTAAGAATAAGGGACTCACTCTTCTTTATTCTGTAGATAGAGCTTGCTGAAATAAAGGAGTGCTTAGAGTTATCCCTAGGGGTGCTACGCCACAATTAATGAGAAAGATAAGAAACACAAAATAGATCACCAAGGCAAGTAGATGGGGAAGCGAGAGCTCTAATAAGAATTCAGTATTTGAAGATGCTAAAAGATGCAATTTGGGAACAACATGATGAGATGATAATGTATCAATTTTACAGTGATGGTATGGACCAATGGCATGATTATATAATTCACCTAATTGCAGATGACATATTCAGTACTCAATAAACCCAGCCTCTCAGCCTCATATAACACGTAATGCTGAAAATCTGTTCATACTTTGGGGTCCATCTTAGTGTTGCAGGGATTGTATTTACCCTATTTCCATTCATATGGGCTCTTCCTGGCTTTTAAGGTATCGAAACATTTTTAAAGTATGAAAATATTTTTGTACTAGTTGGTAGTCATTATCCTGAGCTCCTTGAGTATCCCTGTTCTGAACTGAATGGTTGTGTTACCCCAAATTCAAATATTAAAGCCTTAAGCCAGGGGTGCCTGGATGGCTTAGTCAGGTAAGCTTCTGACTCTTGATTTCAGCTCAGGTCATGATCTCAGGGTTGTGGGATCAAATCCAGCATCTGACTCTGTGCTCAGCGCAGAGTCTACTTGTCCCTCTCCCTCAGTTCCTCCCCCGTTCGTGTTCACTTTCTCTGTATCTCTAAAATAAATAAATACAATCTTTAAAAAAAATGTCCTGACCCATATTGTGATAGTATTTGGAGGGGTCCTTTTGATGGGATTTGTTCCCTCTCAAGAGACCAGAGAACTTGTAATCACTCTTTCCACCACGTGCAGATACATCAAAGAGCGATGTATCTGCAAATCAGGAAAAGAATCCTCAACAAGTGTCCAGTCTACCAGTATCTTGATCTTGGACTTATCCTCCAGAACTATGAGGAATAAATGTTTGCAGTTTGAGCAGTCAGTTTGTGATAATTTGTTGTAGCATCCCAAGCTGACTAAAACAATCTCTTACTTCCAGCCTTCTGAATTCCTTTCTTTAGTTTTTCTAGTTGTCAGCATGATGAAGTAACTAAAGAGTACTAAAGTAACTAAAGTGTCCTGGGGTAGGAGGTAAGGATTTCCAAACCGTTACTGCAGAGCAGTGACCAATTATTATATTATCAATCTCTGCTATCAATTGTCTATGATGTACTATGTGTTAGTTGCTAATTGCTGTCCCTTCAAATCATGAGTTAGAATTAACCTTTCTGTCAGGTTCAAAAAACACATTATTTTTTTTTGTCTTTTTTTTTTTT